>NW_016158232.1:47193-147936 GCF_001687245.7 Rhagoletis zephyria | reverse complement strand
TCAAAGCATACTGAGCATCTTTCTCTTTGACACCATGTCTGAAATCCCACGTGATCTGTCAAATACTAATGCATGAAAATCCTAACCTCAAAAAAATCACCCGTTATGTGCGTGTACTTTCGCGCGCGCCTTAATTAAAAGCCAAGCTCATACCCTCATTTTGGCCGGTTTGGTGAGGTCGCTTTCATTGGCATTAGCGGGCCGATTGGTGTGATTTCTAAACAGACAGAGGAGAAAGGAGCGGCCGGCCTCAGCATGTGTGTGCGCGCTGCGGCGTTGCAAAGTTAATAGCAGCTATTCGAACATTTCAAATTAGCATTGAGTAGCGTTACATCGACGCTAATGAAACCCAATTACTAAATATGTGTGTGGCAAAAATAGAAAGAAATAAAAAAGAAAAAACGTTGGAAAGCGTAAAGAGCGAAATACACCACACAAGCGGTTTGACAAACCAAGCGAAATTTCCCTTTGCTTCAAGCCATTTGTGCTGTGTATGGGGGTGTTTGAAGGTTTGACAAACCGCCGTCAAACCTTCAAACACCCCCATACACAGCACAAATGGCTTGAAGCAAAGGGAAATTTCGCTTGGTTTGTCAAACCGCTTGTGTGGTGTATTTCGCTCTTAACAATAGCACGCTGGCTAAGTGGGGGAGCTTTTGGGCGCAGCTTTTGGCTTGTAAACGAAAAAATAGGAAGCCAACAGATACATCCATGCATAGTTACACGGTGAAATATTTAAATATTCGCGTTAATTGCCAGCAAATAGTGAAAATTTGATTTAAAAGCTGTGCAAAAATGGCACGTAAACTGGGTTAAAACCAAATTGCAGATTGATGAAGCTAGCGAGTAAAAATGGCTAACAGCATGGGGCAAGCGCCTAATGGTGGTTTAGTGAGCCAGCATATGGCGTTAAATATTGCAGGAAAAAGCATACTAAAATTGAGACTAGGTAAGAGGGATGTTGTAAAAGTTAATTCGCTAATATAAACTAAATAACCGAAAGGTAACTTTAATCACTGTTAACTAAGAACCCGTGAAAGTATATTCTGGAATTAATTTGATGGGTTTTTGACAAGAAACATAGCGCTATCTAAAGGTGAAAAGGTGTGAAGTGCATTTTTTTTTCAAATTATTCAGGAGATACGAAAAATCGATGTAGTTTCGTATTATCTATCATTCTGTGTTAAAATCTAAATTTGGAAAAAAGTGGACTTAGCACCTTTTTACCTTTAGATAGCGGTAGGTTAAGTTAAGAGAGATAGTTTGCAATAAATCTTCCTTGGTTGTATATAGTTCACCGTTTCGTGAGTTAGTGTTACAGAGTCGTGTCGGGCCATTTCATTTACTGTTTAAGCCCCTTTGGTATTGGTATATCCAGGAAGCCTGTAGAGAGTGCTGGTGCCGTTTGACTATCGGCGAAAATGTCCTTGGAGAAAGGCGTTGAAAATATTTAACAGATTGAAGGATCCGAAGATGAGAAAAAATCGCAGTGGGTTCTTTGCCTCTTCTATGTACCAACTTTTACCAGCGAAAGACCGGCATACAGCTCAGATGGAAAGAAGCCTAGAGGTGGAAGCTGTTTGGATTGGTTGGATCCGAATTAATATTATTGAATTGTTGAAGTGAAATTTCTTTAGTCGCGGTTGGTTCAACGGAAATTGTACACGGAAATGATGCAACGGAAATGGTTGGAGCTGAAACAAGTGCTTCTTGTGTGTATGCATATGGTATTAATTTAACAAAAATTTGCTAATAAAAGGTTATAGAATAACACTTAGAAAAAGACCAATACAAGAACGAAAGTAAAGGGTATTAATTTAACAAAAATTTGCTAATAAAAGGTTAAAGAATAACACTTAGAAAAAGACCAATACAAGAACGAAAGTAAAGGGTATTAATTTAACAAAAATTTGCTAATAAAAGGTTAAAGAATAACACTTAGAAAAAGACCAATACAAGAACGAAAGTAAAGGGTATTAATTTAACAAAAATTTGCTAATAAAAGGTTAAAGAATAACACTTAGAAAAAGACCAATACAAGAACGAAAGTAAAGGGGAGTACGTACGTAGATAAAGGCAGAGGTAAAAACAAAAACAAAAACAAAGATGCGTAAAGATAAAGCCAAAAATGAAGACCAAGGTAAATTTAATATTTTAAAGTTTCCTTAGGGGTCGCGCGAACCTAAAATAACAATATTCTAATGTAGCGTTTATGAATTTCCAAAAAGAGTGTTTTTATGAACCACTCTAATACATATATGTATATAAAAGCAAAGGTGAAGGGCAATATATAGATGAAGAAAATGATAAACATAAAAGTAAAGACAAAGAGGAGGATGAGGATACCGATAAAAGTAAAAATGAAGATAGGGGAAGAAAGATTAAAATAAGGGTAATTAAGGAGGAAATAGAGAGAGACACAGAGATTCAATCGGGAACCTATTTTGGGATTTCAGAGATATTCGGGATTCTCGGGACTTATCGATAAAATAATCGATATTTTTATCGGTTTTGTTATCGATATTTATCGATTTTGTTAAGGATATTTTTATCGATTTTGTTATCGATACTTTTATCGATTTTGTTATCGATATTCATCGATTTGGTTATCGATGTTTTTATCGATATTTATCGATTTTGCTATCGATATTTATCGGTTTTGTTATCTATATTTTTATCGATTTTATTATGGATATTTTTATCGCTTTTGATATGGATATTTTATAGAGTTTCTAATAGATTTTGCTACCAATATTATTATCGATTTAGGTATCAAAGTTTTTTCGAATTTTTCTTCGATTTTGTTATCGATATTGTTATCGATATTTTTATCGGTTTTGTTATCGATATTTTATTGGATGTTACCGATTTTGTTATCGATAGAGTATAAAGATAAAAATGACCCAACTTTCGGAAGGTCCGATATATCTTTGATATTTGATTCTAGGAAAAAGTTGGCGAAGGAAAGCTGCTTAAACAAACGGTTCAGTCAATCCATTGAAGTCCACTTTATACAACCTTCAATCAAGCCATTAGTATTTTGTTAAAAATTAATTCTCAGTTGAGCTTTCAACTCGGAAGGTCTGTCGAGAAGTTTGTCTGGTATTTAAAATGGTTCCGTTTTGGCCTTTTTGGCCTTGTCACTACTTGCGTTCAAGCGGGAAAAATAAATTAAAATGAAACTAGGTGATGCAAGGAGTGGCATAAAATAAGAAACCACTAAGGCAAAATGTATATAAACTTCTGCGCGATATGAAACCAGAAGACTACAGGAACGTTAGTTCAATGGACCAAAAGAGGTTTCACATTTTACTGGTGTTAGTATGGTTCAAAAAAGATAATAAGTATCCAAATATGGGTGAGACGATATCTGCAACTCAAGGACTTTTCATTACATGGAAGTGCTTGGCTACTGGTATGGATTTGGTAGACTTAAAATTCATGTGCGCCATTCCGCAGTTCCGCAGTCAGAGAAAAATTGTGTTCTAAAAACCAATGCGACTGGGATAACATTTTTCACTCTTCGTGCTTAAAATTTTAAAATAAATTCACTCTTAAATGTTTTAAAAATGTCAATATCTGATCATGGAAGCAGAAGACAAAAAAGTTTAGAAATGAGAATTTCGTACTCCGCCCGCACTTTTGTGACCGATATTGGCAGCCTTAATATCTATCTTGAACAATAGGCCGCACGAACGATTCGTCTGCAGACGTCCTCGTTATCCTTATGTCGTCAAGAATATTCAGCATAGCCGTAGATGAGCTATGCTTAGATCTAAACCCTGACTGAAGTGGGAAAATAGATTATTTTCTTGAATAAATAATGAAATTTGCACTGCCATCAGTGACTCAAACATTTTCAAAAATGCTGGCAATATACTTATCGGCCTATAATCACTGGGGGTAGTAGCAATATTCTTTTTGGCAACATGAACTATTACAGATTTCTTCCATTCTATTGGAGAGTATGATGTTGTGAAGCAGTGATTGATAATACGGATTAGTATGCCCAGAATAAATGGCAGCAAAATTTTCACAAACTTCAAATATATGCCATCCTCACCATGCCTCAGTTACTCCGCCAAATTCGAATTTAAGGAAAACGAGTTTGCAAAGTTCCTCAATTTTCTTGATACCCAAATAACTCATTTTGGCTCTCCCAACCCAGCATAGGAAGTAGGCAATGAAAAATTAAAATTTCATACACATATGCATAGTAAGAAGTCAACAATTAACTTCCGCTCCTTTCTTGTTTAAGTGGTTAACCGACATTGCTCCACATTGAAAAACAAATTTTTTATGCGCATTGACTTTTATGACTTTATCGCTGGCTCAGCGGCACAAAAAATTTCCAGCTGCACAAGTGAGACATTCCTTCAATACGCTGGAGGCACACAACTTGGTCATAATAGGGAGAAATAAAGACATAAAATATTTTTAGAATATTTAAACATTTAAGCGTAGCAAAGGACAAAGTCAATGCGACATGAAAAAATGAAACCAGAAAAAATTGGAGTCAAAGTAAAATAAAGCAAAACAATCAGCACAAAGTCAAACACATGCCACCAGCTACCTTGTGCCTTGGCAAAGGCAGCAAATATATAACAAAAAGTAGCAAAAAATTTGTTTTACTCATAAAAATGCCATAAAGCGTCAAAAGCATAGCACAACCAGCTGAGCTAAGTTGGCTGCCAACTGGAGTGTAGGGGCGTATGAGTAACGTACATATGTACTGGCATATGGGTATGAGGAACAGTGATTGGTGCGCAGGATGTACTGTATATGTGCCTGTCAATGTTCGAAAGCCTTTCAAGCTAAAGCGAAACAAAAACGAGACAGAAATGGAGCACGAGGAAACTGTAAGGACAGACAGCAGAAACTGACGTTAAGAGAGATCCGTAGTTGTGAAGCGAAATAAAAAATAAAAAAAACAGCCTGCGTAGTAGTTAAGGCAACAGGAAAAATCGGTTAACATTTGGGGCACTGCTAGTCATTCATAAGCATACCCACACATACACACACATGTGTGACATATATGCGATTAAATGTGTTACGTGAGCCAAGACAAAAAAAAAAAACAAAGACGAATATTAAATTGTCCCATATTTGCACATTTTGCTGCCAAGTTGATGTGGTGGCCTCAAACAAACAGCAGGAAAACAAAAACAAAAAAAAAGTACTGAAACAGGTATGACATACCTCTATGAGGTGTCCAAAGTGAGCTTGAGTGAGCATCCCATAGTGAGTGGTTGAAGTTGAGGGGGCGTACTGAAAGTGAAAGTTCTTACTTGAAATCTTTAACATTGAGCGGATATGAAACACCTGTGCGCTTACCCACCCATGTATGCTTTATGTCTATGTGCAAATTTGTATACATGTATGTATATATTTTTTTTATCAACGGACGTTGGCTTTGAGCCAATGTCAACGAATGACCAGACAATGGCAGAAAAATATTTTTGAAATATTACAAACAATTTTTCTTAAATTTTTCCTAACTATGTATGTATGTGTTCTTCTCGGATTTTACACCAGCCTGTGTTTGCGTTATAAAACCTTTAAGCTTGCATGACTAGTACGTATATATGTATGTCGCACAGCGGGATGTCCCCATATAAGCTGCGGCCAAAAGTAGTAACAGTACTAGAAATTCGCTGAAATTTCGTATATGCGCTGTTCGGCCCTTAGGAATGAAGAAATATGGAAAATGGTAAAATTCAACGCGCTACCACGCCCATAGCTCTTGAGGGCGGAAATAGTAAATGTTATTAGATTTTAATGAAATTCGGAGCATATGCTGGTTTTAACGAGAAAAGCATAAATTTGCAAGAGCGTCAAAATCGGTTTAGATTATCGTCCAGTTATTCTAGAAAAACAGGCCAAAATTAAAAAAAAAAAAATTGGTTTTTAAGAAACTCGGTGTGCCCTGCTCGCATATGCCAGAATTTTCCAATTTGGAAGATAATAAAAAATTTTTTATTACGGCCCCATTTTCTACACAAGTTTTTTGGCTCCAAGTACTAAATTTTATGAATTTTGAGAAAATAAACGGCACATTTATTTTATTTCTAAAGAAGTTCCTGTTTCTTCATTTTAAAAATGACAAACGAAAACATTTACAATACCTGCATACTGAATTATGTGCACGATATGTATTTACACTGAAAATTTCAATTTTACCTACGTTTTCTACAGCAAAAAGCTGAGCTAAGGCCAACGATGCGTCCATTTTTGGCTGAATGTTGAATGTGATTAATAGATTGGCGAGTCGTTAATATCGACGTCTTCTTATTATTATTATGTCTTTCCCTTCAGCGCTACAATAAAAATTCAATAAATTTTACAGGAGGTGGGTCTATAAAAGGGAGGAATAGAAGCTGAACTCGCAGTTCCTCGCAGCTGGAACTACTTGAGATATGACACGCATATTTAATGTTTACTTGTCCCAAGTATAATTTAGCTCACTTCCTAGGTCCTTTTTAAATATCCAATCGAAAAATTGTATACTCACAAAATTATGTAGAATTTCAAAGTAAACTATTTTATACATTTCAAAAAACTTATAAAAATTTAAAGCAATGCTTGATCGCAGGTATATACAAAAACTGCTCATCAATCAGATTGGCTTTTTATATGCATATATGCGCACAAGTGGAAAATTAATTCAAATTCCTTGCGACAAAATCAAAATTTTTTCTTACAAATTAATTTTTTCGCCTTATTCCTACTTTAAGCTCGTGTCATGATTGTAAATATGGATTTTTATCAAAAATTCTTTTTGGTTTGTGTTAGCTGGATATTTTGCTATATATCTGCGTAACTACTTTTTTCAGAATTCGCTAGCCCGTTTTTACTACTTTAGGCAGCATTGTGTTTAGGTGTGCTTGCTACATCTATTTCCTTCTCACTAATTTACTCAAGCTAAAGAAGAAGCTGTGTTAATGTGTTTTTTGTTTTTGTTTTTGAGTCACCTTTTGACAATAATCAGCGCTAAAATAAGCAAATAGTCTGCTTTAGAATAGACACGTTTTGGAATAGTAAATAGTAATGCTTAAAATAACCAAAGTAGACTAAGTAAAGAAAAATTATTTTGTGGAAGTAAGAAGTTGGACGTCTTGCATGCAAAGTGTATGCTAAATTATGAAAACAAAAATACAAAATTTTTATTTTTTAGGGACAGTCCACAACAATTCTACCTATAGTACTTATGCATATGAAACTAGGCGGTTTGTTTTAGGGGCGCAACAATTGCATAGTTCTTTAGTACTTTGAACCCATATTCCGTAGAATTTTGGCCTCATAAGTTTCCACGAGTGCACACAATTATGAAAGTCATAGAGGGGTCTATTAAGAACAAAGATTTTGTAGTAGGTGCCTTCCTTGACATCGAGGGGGCTTTCAATAATGTGCTACTTGGGACGATATTAAGAGCCCTGACTAAGCTCAGAGTAGAGAGCTCTTAGTAAGGCCCGTATGTTGCACGACAGAACTGTCACAGCGGAATGCGATAATGCCTCTGACCAGCGCAAAGTGAGCAGAGGCACCGCGCAGGGAGGCGTTATTTCACCCTTTCTCTGGACAGACGTGATAAACGAGGTGCTGGAGGAGTTGGAAAGTTTTTCTCTCCAGGTTATTGCTTACGCGGATGATGTGGAACTCATCGTCAGAGGAAAGTTCTTGGACACTCTGTACGATCTTATGCAAACATGATCACAAATTGGTCTGCTAGATGCGGACTTGCTATAAATCCTGGAAAGACGGAGCCCCCCCCAATAGGGGGCGGTTCACTTGCTCTCTCTGACATGGTCAAGTTATTTGGCGTAGTCCTGATTGGAAAATTATAATGGAAGCCAAATATTGAGGAGCGAGTAAAACGGCATCGGTGGCTCTTAATTGCTGAAAAAAATGCCATGGCGTAGAGATGGGGCCATTCTCCAAAAGTGAAGTGCTGGCTATATGAGACCATTTTTAGGTCAATAATGTTACATGGACTCCATGTCTGGTGGAACTCACTGGAAAAAACCACTCTTGTTATGAATCTAGAGCGCATGCAAAGGGCGGCTGTCGTCGGAATTAGCGCTGAAGTAGCGGCGGTTCTCTCGGCCATTAGGCTCAAAAGCTCTGGGTTTTCTTTGAACCCAGCACACGGGAACCCGACAATCCTCGAATCGATGCTGAAGGGCAGAGTTGAAGAAGGTGTCTACTGTAAGGAACTCTCAGTAGATCTTATGTTCAGACTGCTGGATCTCTGCAACGTCTTTCAGACTGAGGTGGCCGCTATATAAAGTCAGCCGGTTGGTTATGCATTAACGTAATGTAGACTAGGAGGGTAAATATCTACACTGATAGCCAGGCACCAGGATATATATACGCTGAAATCACTAATGTTACGTTCAAAACTTGTAGAGAAATGCCTGTCCTCCCTCCGAGCCGCTTCGGAATACTTTCAAATCAAGCTGATTTAAGTTTCAGGGCACAGCGATATCACTGGAAAGCGCTAGGCTGATGAACTGGCTAGGCAGGGCACCCTCGAAGCTATCCCATTGGACAGGGAAGGCATAGGAGTTCTGTTGGAAACCGCGGCCTTCTCCTAGAGACGCGCTCGCAGTCGGCTCAGCGAGCGCTGAGCAATAACTCCGATATGCAAAATTGCAAGATCCTTCTGGCCGGTTTCTGACCGCGGACGGTTAAGGGAGCTTCTACAGCTGGCTAAGCTCAGGTGTACTGACCGGGCACGGCCCTTTTAGGATCCACACGGTGTGACTCAATATCGTCACGGATCCTTACTGCCGCAGCTGTCTGGAAGACGAGGAGGAATCATTTCAGCACTTCTCCGCAGCTGACCAGCAATCGCTAGATTAAAGTTTAAGCACCTCGGTGCGCATTTCGTCAACACTCCCGAGGGGATCTCCGGAGTGGAGAACAGTAGATTAGATTTAGAGGAGGCAGCAGGTTAGCTAGTTATCGTGCGATTGTAACAAACCTTTTTGGTTGAAGGCGATTTGGGTCATGTGGTCTTTGTGAGGACTTCGCAGTTCTTCCTTCCAAAACCTATACTGATCAAAGTTAACAACTCCTGTGTTTGACAAGTGTTTCATATCAGCAAGAAAACCTGTAATAAACCTTAATTCATGCCTACTGAAGTGAAGGAGTTCTTCGGTTCTCCTGTTTGATATATCCGGAATGAAGAACTTAGTCTGTCTGTAACATTCCATATTTGTCCAGTAAAGTTCCGCTTCGTTTTTCATCCAGATATGGTAGTTTTGGCTAACAGAGCTCCCCTGTGATGAGCCTATTTCTTGATTGTAATGTGTTGGTGAGGCAGATCAGGAAGTACCTTTAGAGCCGCGGTTGGTGTTGTTCTCATGCAGGCCAGTCGTTGTAGTGGAAGGGATCCCCACGCAAAGCATGCTCCAATCCTCTGCGCGGGGTCGTTTTTTCCCTGTCTGCATGTGGATGATTCTGGTTGTGCTCAGTGGCAAGCGGTCAGGAAAATGCCCTCCGCGGCTTGCAAGTTAAGGGGTTCTATGCGTCTGTTCGTGAAGGATCTGTCGGGTCTTTTTGGGAGCCCTAGTCTATTTTTGTTCGTTTTTGCAAGGACTACGTGGATTTGTTTGCTTCCTGTAAGGTCCATGATTCCCGTACAGAAAAGAGTCCATGAGTTCATTTTTGTTCATCTCGATGAGGGCATGTTTGTAGGTATCCCATTTAACGGCACTTTCACCATGGAGCCTGCCTGTTGTTAAGCTTAGCGAATTCTGCACAAGATTCATGATAGGAGTTCACAATGGATGATTTGATCTGAAATCTGAGCAGCTAAGTGCAAGATCGGCTAAGTCATTTACCTTGCGCTTGCACCTTTTAAGACCATCCTGCAGAAATAAATCTTATAGGTCGCACTCTAATATGGCCACTTTCCATACGAAATTGCTAATAAAAGAAGTAGATAGAGTGAGATATAAGACCTCTTCCCGTATACTGTTCTTAAATGTAGACCCTTGGCGTTCACATGCCTAACGGTGGTCATGCGTACTTGCGCCGTCGATGGCCTGCAGGTCATTCTAGACCTGACGCCACTATTTACACATATACATAGAACAGACTGCTTAAAAAGCCCTGCTAAAGTTGACGATAGAGGGCTCTGGGATCTGGGTTCTGGGAATACAACTTTTACCGTAACCCAAATATTTGCATGGCTTTGTATAAAACTTACAATCTTCAGTCATCAATAAAGAATTTAAATATCCTAGTCTTCGTCTGAGGTGTTTTGCAGAATGAGATGCTTGAAATTTGTTATTAAAGAATGGCAACCACAATCGGCTTACAGGGCTATTCTGGCTGAGATAGTAAAAAGTCTTTCGTAAGACAAATGAAAGACAGATGGCAAGGTAGTTCGAAAGACTTTTGACCGATATGGTTTCTCATACATCACTCGTGGTAAAAAGGTATTTCGAGAGAATCCACTTGTAACGGGTGATTTTTTTGAGGTTAGGATTTTCATGCATTAGTATTTGACAGATCACGTGGGATTTCAGACATGGTGTCAAAGAGAAAGATGCTCAGTATGCTTTGACATTTCATCATGAATAGACTTACTAACGAGCAACGCTTGCAAATCATTGAATTTTATTACCAAAATCAGTGTTCGGTTCGCTTTACGTCCGATTTATGGTCTACATAATCGACCAAGTGAGCAAACAATTAATGCGATTGTGACCAAGTTTCGCACTCAGTTTACTTTATTGGACATTAAACCAACCACACGAATGCGTACAGTGCGTACAGAAGAGAATATTGCGTCTGTTTCTGAGAGTGTTGCTGAAGACCGTGAAATGTCGATTCGTCGCCGTTCGCAGCAATTGGGTTTGCGAAACACATTTCGAACCGAACACTGATTTTGGTAATAAAATTCAATGATTTGCAAGCGTTGCTCGTTAGTAAGTCTATTCATGATGAAATGTCAAAGCATACTGAGCATCTTTCTCTTTGACACCATGTCTGAAATCCCACGTGATCTGTCAAATACTAATGCATGAAAATCCTAACCTCAAAAAAATCACCCGTTATGTATGTATATCATTTATCTCGCGTCGCTCTAACAGTCGCGATGGCGAATTAGCAAAGCGCAGGGGTGCCTTTTTAAATATCCGAGTTCGCAACCTCTTGCAGCGTACTTCTTTTTGTTATAATTTCCTCGTTTTTAATTTAATTTCCTTTTAATCATTAGATTTAGTTATCCTGAAAAGACAAAAAACTCGTTTTTAATTAAATTTTTAGAAACTGACTTTAATTACTATTTTTATAACTTTTTTAATGTGTTATTCTTTTATTTTATTTTATTAATTTTTTAATGTAATTTTTTTCTTTTTCTAATTTCATTTTCTCTTAATTTTTAGATTTTTGTTTTTTTAAGATTTTTTCTATCTTTGTTAAGATTTTATTGTTTTTAAAAGAAAAAATATATTTTATTTTTAATTTCATTAAATATTTAGAAAAGTTTTTTATTATATACTATTTTTTAATTTAACGTATATTTTTTCAATTTTAGTTTCTGTTTCTTTAAAATTCTATTGCTTTAAAATGGAAGATATACACATATTTTTTTTATTTTATTTAATTATAGGGATTTTATTATTATTATTTTTTTTATTAAGCCAACTACAATCAAGCGCAGATATTCCGCTGCAATTCACTTGATCATGTGGTTGTAGGATTTTTTTTTTTATTATTTTTAAATTTAATTTTTTCTTAATTTTGAAATTTTGTTTTGAAAAGAAAAAAATATTTGTATTTACTTTTGCTTTATTTTCACGAAGTTTTTGTTTTTGTATGCAACAATTTTATTGAGCTTGTATTTAATTTTCTTTTATTTATTTATGTTATTGTTTTTAAATTAATGTAATTTTTTAAAAACTTATTCATGAAAGTCGAGCAGATCTTTCAATTAATCTTTCGAAAGACAGTAAAGAGATTTCATGATAGTTGCCGAAATTGACAATTGTTTTATTTGACCAACGATTTTCGTAGTATCCGTGGTAGCAAAACACTCCCTAATGACGAATTTTGTGTATTTAGCTGCATTTAATAGCGTGGGTGTAGCTACGCTTTAATATCAGAGCATAATCATTCGCACCCACCGCTGCATAACTCAACTCAGCCTATCTTCCAGTTGATTTACGTGCGGCTGCGGTCAATAGCAACTGACAATCAGAAGGCGCAAGTCTCTACATACATTCTGCACATTCTCTACTATATTATTCCTGCCATTGTTTGTGCACAGTTGAGATTGCCGACCATTTTGTCACTTTTGCATGGCGGCGCATAATTCTACAAACCGGAAGAATTGGATTTTGTGGTGACCAAGCGAAGATGATTGGTAGCTAGCTGCAGGCTAAAGGCACTACCAATAAAACTACCAAAATGATAGAATGGCAAAGAACTTGGCGAGGGTAGAGTAAAAATAAAGCAAGAACCAGAGAATATAAGCGAAACAAAATTTCCACAAGAGAGTTGTACGTAATTTTTGCTTTGACATTTTTGGTATCCACCAGCCACATGAATGGGGGAAGCTGTGCGTATACGGTTCCAACTCAGGTTAGTAGTTATGTAAGCTGAAGCGGAAAATCTGCCCGCTGGCATTGTAAATTAGCAACTTCTAGTGTACTACATACATATGCCATTGTGACACTTCTTCTTTGTGTGGGTGTGTGTGTGTGTGTTTGTGCGCGCTCATTGTCTGTTCGCATAAATATGTCTCTCTGCCTTTGCTGTGTTGATAATCAAACCACTTCACCCACATTGCATTAGTGCATGGTTCAATTGGTTATACATATGTACGAGTATATACGTGGAATGCTTAAGTTCACTCATTTGGCTTGGCTTGCTGTGGATGCCTTTGTTGGACTCAGATCCCATAGGTTTTGTTTATATGACTCGTTGACTCATTGCCGCCATTGTTGGTTGATCAGTTATGCAGGTGTGTATGTGTTAGTTTGTATATCGGTTAAATTGGTCACATTTTGGCATACGTGTATGTATGTATGTTTGTTTGTTGGTGGTCGTGTCATTGTCTGTGCGCCAAATTTAAGTATTTCCACTGTTATTCGACGAAATGATTGATTGGGTTGTAACCAAATTTCGGCTCTTGGCTAATTTGCGGCTCGAAGTTGAACAGCTGTGTAGCGTGTTGCGGACGACAGGGTAATGTGGTGAAGACAATGGAGTTAGAATTAGAATGAAAGAGAGGATGAAATAGTGGTTTTTTACTATTGCGTCTAACGGAGCGAAGAAGTCTGAAATATTGAATACAAATTTGGTGGCAAGAGATTTAAGAAAAAAGCTTCTGGACCTACACGGAGCTTTTTATAATGCTTTACTCAATTTCAATATCCTTAAAAATGCTTTGCATCTATTCATATTTTTTAAATATGTATGTTGATTTTCGTGTGTGTTGTATTTAATTACTTGCAACCAATGCACATTGAGGCCGCATTGCAAAAGTACACGAAGCCGATAGTCAGACATGGAAAATTCGTTGTGAGTGTATTTTTAGACATCGATTAGGCTATTAACCATGTTTTTGTCTTTTCTTCATTTCTGCAGCTTCTGCAGAAGTTATTGTGGAGAACCTCTAACTTCTAAGCGTGCATTTTGAAAGAAAAATGGTATGTTAGCAGACCCATGGCCATAGCTAAGGCCCCTTTTCTCATACCATTTCGGCCAAAAATGTTGCGTATTGCTGAAAGAGGTGAGACTAGTCTATCTTCCAGTTGCTTGTTTTAGATAATGATTCCTTAGAATTAGCTTGCAGGTAGGGAGCGGCATGCCAGAACGCTTTCAGGGCTGCGAAAGTAAAAGTCCGTCCTCTTTCTTGTTGCCTGGCATGATCCGATGACCCGGAAGCCATAACAAATGAAGAGCGAACTGCTCAGTCATCGCGTGTATGTGAATGTGACAGTTAAGCGCTTTGAGTGCCGCCTGTATTAGTAGATGAAAATATTATTGCATTGATTCCTCCTGTATAAGTCTGACATTGAGGAAAGAGTGAAGAAGGTGTCAGTGGCTATTAACTGTTTTAGGATGGAATAGTTGGGACTTCTCATCTAAGTTTTCTAGCTCTACGCATGTACAAGTAAAGAACGCTTTAATTGGAGTTGGTCTGACACTTAGGAGCTCTACCATTTGGGCACTTCACGATAGCATAGGTATTCTTTGTTCGCAAAAGGATAAGGCCACACTTGCAGCCATTAAGTGCCTAGCTGACTTGAGATTTGGAAACTCTAGTTTTCTTAGTGTATTCGACTTCGTTCCTAATAACATGGATAACTGCATCGCTATACTACTATCAATTAGCACTTTCTCCCTCCATATCCTCTCAAGTGATGAGTATACGGGAGTCAGTGGTTCAAAGGAGCCAGCATTGTACTTTTATACGATAGAGGTGTATCTTTTAGGGAAGGATTAATCTAATTCAAATTTAAGTTTCTATATTCCAGTAATGCTTTCCACCTACCGACTTACATAGGTGGATGGATGGGTTGCTGATCATAATGATATTACAGAAAAACCGCTGCGAACGAGTTGGCCAAAAAGGGCACACACAAATCAGTAACACCGTTCAGACTAAATATCAAATCGAATGCTTAATGTCGTAACTATTCAGAGAAAGGTGGGTATGGAATCATGCCAAAACTTTGTCTTCAACTGCGTAGTTTTTATGAAACAGGCCAGATTCATCAGAGAACCCGGGCTGGACGATGTTTTATGAAGAGCTCCAAGGGTAGAATAGACCTAAGGTCGCAGTACACATCATTTAATAAATCTAATCTAATCTAACTCAATTTAGTTTAAACTCAATAAACTCGATAAATTAAAAATATTAATATGATGAAAGACATCAATAAGTTATTAGTTAAAAAATGGACAAAATTTTTGATAAAAATATCGATAATTCGATCTAAGTATCGATAAGTTCAATCTAAATATCTATACATTTGTTTAAAAATATCGATTAGTTCCACGGCATCAAAAAATAAATCTCATAGAATATAAAATATCAATTTAATTATCTATAAAAATATCGACAAAGGCCTCGACAATTGTATCGATAAAGAAAAGATCATAGCCAATTTGTTTCGCATTAAATTTTCGCGTATCTAAGTATACTCAAATTCAGATGTTATGGATCGAATCCGTTTGGAAATCGCTTTGCCTGCGCCCACGCTTTGTGTATTCATTTTTACCCTACCAAAGTGCGCGTTGTGCAATACAAAATATTTATTAATTTTTTTTAAATAACTAACTACATAGGTACACACGTGTGTACATACTTACCACCCGCAACAAATATTTACACACGTTCTGGCTAAGCAAATATATTTTTTTGCGCAATACAAAGTTATGTGAAAAAAGTCACAAACTGCGATGGAGGTTAAATATATATTAAATACATACTACTTGTTTTCCCAAGTAAAGAAGAAGTCGTTAATTTATGTGCATGCGAAATGCGTGTTTGTTTGCGAAAAAAAAAAAATATTTCCACGAATTAACTAAAGAACCTTGAAAAACCAAAAAAAAAAAAAAACTTGAATCAGAAAAATTAATTGCAACAAGAAAAAAATCAATAAGTTTGCGCTAGCATGCTGTTTACTTGGCGTTTGTTGCAGGAGCGTGGAAAATTTGAGATAGCACATCTTAAAATTTCCCTCCCTCACCAATATTTTTATGTGTGCAATGTTCGTGTTCAAAGCTTGCCGCTTCACTTCAATTGATTGCTTTTATGGTTTACTTGCACTGCTCCTGTTCGATGCTTTCCTTCTTCACTCCCGTTTTTGTGCCACCAACATAGCCGCAAATAAACCAATTACATTTTCTACTTGTCGCTAGCTCAAATCGATTGCCGCTCCGATGTGCTGCCTGTTGCTGCATTGTTTATAAATTTAGCCAGTTAAATAAATGTACGTGCGTATGAATACGAAAGTACGTGCCGCAAAACAGCATGTGTGTTGAAAAAAAACAGCGCACAAAAAGACACAGATGTATGTAGATTGCATTGTGGTTTGAGCGCCTAAAAGTATGTATGCGTGTAGACTCATATATGGGAACTATAGAAATTTTAGCCACGTTTCAAATAAATTTGTTTGCAAGCAATAATGATTTCTCGAAAAATATGCTGCATACATTCATTTATGAATACTCACACATGCATAAGTAGTATGTATATATCTTCCCACTGGGAAAATAGGTAAGCACCTTGCGAGGTAAGCCATGTTTTCTTTCAGTTTTTAGTACCAAAATTGTCATCATGGCCAATGTCATCTACTAGTAAAGGGCAAAATGAACACCTCCGAAGACACATTACGTTGTCAGTTGCAAAATAACGTGCAGCCGAAGTTATTTCCAAGCACCGAACTACTCCGAGCGACTGCTCTGCATTACACGTAACTTACTTTGTAAAGCGGCTCAGAAGTATGTCTGATACCAAATGTACATTCTAAATTCCTACTTACATAAGGCGGCCATGCCTTTGTAAAAGTAAGGGACGTTCGGCAGGGAAATGGTAATGACTGCCAGGTGAAGAGTAAGTTGCTAATAAGGTATTATTACGTGCTCCTAATTCCCACTGGGTTACTTATAACTTGTCTATATCTATCCATATATATAATATGCGAAGTGATTTTTTGTCTAGTACATCAGATCTGCACCCTCTACGTTCGATTTGCAAAAATGAGGTGTCAAATTTAAAGGGATTGGGCTGCAGATATAATGTTTTACTTTTTCGAAAATAGTTGCCACCTGTTAAACAACTAAACTCCAGTTATTTAATAATCAATGCCATTAGATCTGCACCATTCGTTCGATTGTCAAAAGTGAGGTATCAAATTAAAGCGCTCGAACTGTAGACGTGCAATAAGATTTTATTTTTTCGAAAAGAGTTGCCAGATTTTAAAAATTAAGTTGAAATTAGAATTAGAAATATGCATCATAATATGGGCGCCAAACGAAAAAAGTTTCAGGAGGTAATAATTTGTAAATACTTTGAAGAGAGTTGCCACCTGTTTGAAAAGTCGAATTCAGTTAACTTATAAACAATGAAATATTAAAATATGCCAAACAAAAGAGTGTTAGGAAATTTTTAGTTCCAAAAATAATAATATTTTTAAATTTTTTAAAGATAGTTGTCACCCGTTTAAAAATTTAATTAAAATTATTTAATAAGTTAATATTTGTATCACTCGAAATGAGTTTGACAAGGCCTAATTTCTGAACTATATTTAAAGGGTTGCCACATGTTCAAAAAATCAAATTCAGCTCAATTCATCAGTTTATTAGAATACGTATTACGAAGTCAGACGAAGGTTATTTATTTAGGAAGGTTTTAGCTTGAATTATTTTGAAGTGGTATCACAATGTTAGACGAAACAGATGTAAAAGGATTTTAGTTTGAAAATACTTTTGAAAACGTTTTATACCCGCATGAAAAGTCGAATTTCGTTAACTGATATCCAAGATTTACGAAATATTAAAAGATGAGGTCATTCGATGTGCACCGTTATTTCGAATTCCAAATATGAGAGGTCGAAGCAAAGACTTAGGCATTTAGATGTGCGAAAAGATTTT
This sequence comes from Rhagoletis zephyria, assembly GCF_001687245.7. NCBI lineage: Eukaryota > Metazoa > Arthropoda > Insecta > Diptera > Tephritidae > Rhagoletis > Rhagoletis zephyria. The sequence continues at coordinate 130,317 of NW_016158232.1, read as the reverse complement.
AAATTTTGAAGTCAGAACTACTTCTTATCGGTACAGGGTGATTTGGAGTTAGAGGAAATATGGCACTGGGATCGGTAATAAATCTGACTAACATTTGGAATAGTTTCTAAGGTTTTGAGTTAAACTTTAGGGTGTTATTGCGTACTTTTACTTTACTTTTTACTTTTGATTTGAGTATATGTATGTATGTACATGTGTACACATGTGTACAGAAAGACAATCAAAAATTGTGAAATCTCAAAAGAAAACGTTTGAACTTTCACCTTTAATATTTCATTGCTTTATTTCCACAAGCAGTGCCATTTTATTCAAATTGTTGTTAAATAATGCCTTTGCATAGACACAAATCTAACTAAATATCACGTGTTTTTTCAGTCTTTTTGTCCTGTGCATGGGCAATGACTGTTCAGAAGAAAAAGGGACTAAAATGAATATATATATGTACGTATGCGTGTATGTGAAATAAGCAGAACGTCGACGTCCAAAATGAGAGGAATATTTAAACAAAAAAGTCTTAAAGAACTTTTCGCCCAATGAAGGCGAAACTATGGTTTACAATTTTTTAATTCATCGATAACTATTATTTTAAGACTTATAGAATAAAAGTCTTTTCATAATAATTTTTAGCGAGATATGTAAATATTTTTAAGTCCTCAAAGAATTTTATTTTGATTATTTAAAAGTCATTTCATAATAAATAATTATGAGTGCGAAACAATTTTTTAAGTCTTAAAAGACGAGGTATGGTCAGGACTATTTCGGGATTAGTTTGGGGCTAGTTGGGGATCAGTTCGGAAACAGTATGGAACTAGTTGGGGAGTAGTTTGGGGAACTATATTATATGTTTGTGGTCATAAGCAATAACCGCCTAAGTCGACTTCAGAAACAATTGAGTTATATATGCTATCGTATGTAAAATCCCATCTCGCCTGCTAGACTATTTAAAAAAATAAAATAAAAATTTAAAACATTTTTGCTCGAATTCAGGTTGTTCGACTTAGGCGGTTATTGCTTATGACCAAAGATATATAGTCCCAAACTACTCCCCAAACTGGTCCCCAGTTAGCCCCGAGCTGGCCTCCAACTAAGACTTAACATTTTTTTTTCGCACTTTTGAAGACTTAAAACATGTGTCTCTATAACAATTATTATCAAAGGACTTTTATAAAATAAGTCCCAAAATAAAAGTCTTCGAAGATTTGAAAATATTTATCTCTCTGATAATTATTATGAAAGGACCTTTATAATATAAAACTGATAATTGAACCCTTGACCTACCAAATGGTAAGGCACATCTCTAACCCCTCGGCCATGACGCGCAGTTGTCTGAAACCGAAAAGTAGGGTCTTATAAAATAAACCAGAAAACATTTCTTAAGGGGTCGATAATTGCTTTTGTATATAAATCTACAGAAGTTTTGAGTGCAAACTAAAAAGAAAGTAGAAATTTGTATGCAAATTTATACTCCTTTTCCTGTTAATGAATACCACATAATAAAAATTAGTGGAAAACAGTTATAGAGTTTCCCCAAAACGGAAGAAGTGCACAAGGAAAGTTTAAATGTTATACAGAAATTTTCATTGAAATTTAATTTTTTTTATTATTATTTATGATATTCAGTTGTTTAGCCTATTAAATTTTAGTATATTCAAGTGAAAGTTTTATTTTTTTAACATTTTTTCTGACTGTGTGTTAAAAAAAAAATAAACGCGGTTTCTTGACCACTTGCAATTTTCACTTTATTGTACTAAATTGGGAAGCCTATAATACCACATACATATCCTCAAATCTATTAGAAAAAAAGACTTACGGATTTTGGTGAAATTTCTTTATAACATCTAAAATTTTTCTTGTGCATTTTTTTTGTTGGATTGATTGATTGATTCAATGTTTAAGTTCGAAATTGTTGTCTACGATAAGATCTGATCTTTACTGATCGGCGACGAATCGTTGTACGTCGGCCTTGTTGTGTTGCTTTAGAGGGATGGGCTCTCATCAAGCTGTGTCTGTGTCCAACCGCAGCAAGCTTACTAGACACAATTCACTGGCGAGTGAGCTATACTAATTGAGAGCATGAGATGATCGTTGTTTGCGCTGCAATCCGCATATTATTCCACTTCCATAATAGAGTGTACCTTCGTACTAATGTTGGTAAATACGATTGCTCCAGCTATGTGCTTTCTCTGTGGGCTTTTGCTGCAAAGCTCGATGGTGTCGTCGAGATTATTGCGACAGTGGTTTTGGCTGCTACTGAGGTTTGAACAATTTTCAATTGCAATTTTCTGTGACCCGGTTGCATAAGCTTGTCGAGATTAGGGAGGGCTCGCCTATCGAATAAACATTGAATGTGTAGACAGCTTTGGCACCGAAAAGCTCCTTTCAATATGTAATAGAGTGGCAAAACACCTTCCAGTCGACGGTTTTAGATGATACCGGAATGAAAATCGATCATCGTTAAATATTGTACCGTGCGTCAGTGCCATGATTTGCTTCCAGTAAAAGTGCGTTTTTGGTTTTCTACCACTGTGCCTGGATATCAGGATATGACTGTAATAGCTTGTGATGTCTATGTGCTTTAAAATTTGATCTCATTGAAGGTTGCTTTTTGATTTCATATTTGCTTTCACTTACAGCCAATTTCATGAAAGCAATTTAAGTGAAAAATGATTTTAATTTTTAAATTTTACATGGAAATTGACAGAAAATAAAAAATCATTTTCCATTTAAATTGCTGGTGCAAACGGCTGTTATACATAAAGGTTCCAATTTCGAGTTCACTGTAAAAGTATGCTTGCTTATTTTATACATACAACTTTCGCTTTTGTGACTTCTGTTACATTATTGTTTAGTTTGCTTATTTTTGTGCTGCAAAATTTTCTTTTGATTTCGCAAGCATTGCCAGCAAATTGAAAGTAAATAAATAAGCCAGCGTATTTTGAATTCAAAAAAAGTGCTGGTAAATAAACGTATGAGAGATATATCACATAAACCCATAAAATAGTGATTGGAGTAAGAAGAAAAGAAGCTGCAGCGAAATTTGATGCTAGCTACATAATGAGCTTATAAAATGGAAAACGCATGCAAATGCTTATAAAAAACATATACAGTGGCGAGAGAGAAATAGGGATGCGATATTTAAAAAAAAAATGTAAGGTACTTTTCTTTCGTATATTTGTATCACCATCTTAGCCATGTAAGTCCGAATTTTTAAGTTTGTGCAAAACTTAGGAAAATTCGACAAAGTTTCATAAAAATTGCAAACATTTTAATTAGAATTCATAGAAAAATCTAAATTATTTTATTGAAAACTTTAAGTATAACAAAGTACAAGTACTCGATTTTTTGCAAATTTTTTTGTTGACGGTCTCAGGCATATTCGTCCATACGAAGGCCAGCAACAAAAAAAAACTTTACAATGGTTTGAAGTTTTCCTATAAATCCTGATTAAATAGTTGGAAATTTTTTTGAAACTTTGTCTTACCAGACAGCAATCTATACTTTCATAAAAAAAAATAATGAATTAAAAAAAAAACAAAAAAAAAAAACATCCAAAACTTGTTAAAATTTTGCGGCTCTACTCGTTGCCCACCACCGTACATACTCAGATGTAGGCTACCGCCTCTACTTGCCTTCGATCTGTTTATTTAACTTTCAAAAATGGTGTTCCCTGATTTGCTTGACCTTCGTTTGTCGGTCCAAACAGGAATCTCGATTTACTGTTGTTGGGTAGCTCGTTTCCAATGGGATGGTGACAAGAAAGTGGCAGACTTACGTTTTGATGATTTTGGGATAATCGTCGAATGGGGGTCCAATTGCTGTCAAATGAATAGACCAGGTTTTTGGATTCGCAACTTCTTTATTTTCCCCTGCACAATTTGGTTGGGGATTCGCCGGAAGAAATGTGACGGAACCCTTTGCCTTTGACTGAACCAGATACAAGATAAAAAAAAAAGAAAAAAACTGCAAACGAATAGCACGATTAAATTCTGTTACCGCCTCGAACACTTTGCACACTTACGGCTTTTTACTGATAGCCTTTTTCCTTATGTTTGGGCTCAGTCGATTTCCCTTTATTAGATATGGGTGAATATCGACTAACTGAATGTCGCCAGCTTTTAACCCAGTTTAATTATTTGGTTAAGATTACTTCCGTTCTTGCGAGGGCTGATGCGTGTGGTTCGCTCCGTGTCCAATTCGGGAAAGAAAGAATATTTCCTTAGCCTCGTGGTATGTGACCACCGATTCTTTTATCGTGTGTAAGTGTGTGCTTTCCCTATTGTCACTGTCAATTCGTGCCTATGCCGATATGATGGTTCGTGTCTTGGATAACATTGGTTACGTACATTCATCTGGCAATCCCCCCCATTTTGAAGTTTAGCTTTGACAGTTTTGTTATGTTTACATTTCTCATGAGTGTTCTTATGTCTATTATTTGGCCACTAAAAATAATAGATCATCCCTCACAATATTTTTATACACTTCAAACCTTACAAATTACACGCATGAATGTATGCTGCTTGGTATTCGTTTGCATGCCAAAGTCCGTATTTGTTGTTGTAGTCAAAGGAGATTAAAGGAAATACGAGCTGACAATTTGCTGAATGGCTGTGAAAAGTCACAAAAGCGTACACACACAAACACGCTTTCAATATATTTTTGTACGTATGTAAAAGCTGAAGTTAAAAAAAAAATAATAACAACAACGCACATTAGAGGCTGTAAGCAGCAAATAAAAAGTAAAAGAGGCTGCACCCTAGGGCGGGTCGAAATTTTTTGTTTCATTTCATACTTTAGTAATAGTGAAAATATGTCGTTTTATGAAGTCAATTACAAGTATGTAAAATATTATGCTTTCATTTGATGCGCCAGAGCGAGGAACTACACTAGCGGTCATTAGAATAGACGCGCCTTACTTTGAAGAGTTTTGGCTATATTTCCATGGTTTATTTTATGTTTAATATTTTTTTTATAAAAGCCTAGTTATACAACAAACACCATATAAATCCCGTTTTCAAACTTTTTAAAAAAATTATAAACATTCGAAAAATCTTCACCAAATTTTTAAATATTTTATTCAGAATTTTTAGAAAAATTTCTGGTATGCAGTTTTGAAAAGGGGATTTATAAGGTGTTTGGTGTATAGCTAGCCAGGTTTTTATAAAAAAATATTAAACATAAAATAAACCGTCGAAATATAGCCAAAACTCTTCAAAGTAAGGCGAGTATTTTTCTAATGACCGCCAGTGTATTTTGGCAGTCCTATAATTCAGGTTTGCTCTTCAAGTTACCTTTTTGCGACAAACGTATAGATTGTTCTATTAATTAGTTCGCTACTCTACAGACGAAAGAAGGAAAGAGCAGTATTCATATTTCCTGAGAGTGTTTAAGGCACTGATTCTGAATATACCCTCGGTTTTGTCTAATTGGCTAGCGTTTGCGAATCATTACGAATTTAGGAATATTTTCGGTAACTAAAATTCGCAAACCTATATTTTCCGTCACCGCAGGAAAATTCTGTTTATGCAAACAAATATGGAAGCTTGGAACTCAAAGAAGTAAGGAAATAATAGTTTGATATACTTATGTCCACACATACTACATATTTATTAGTAAAAATAAAAATTGTTTTTGCTAAATTTTTTTAATTTCACTTAAATATTTTTATTGTAATATGAAGTGAGTAAGTATGGCAATCCATCTCATTTGACAGACCATTGCCACTTATCTTTGTTGCACTTGACACTTGACACTTAAATTTGCGCGGTGTTTTTTTTTTTTTGACTTCCGGACCGTTGAACCGAACCGAAACCACGATATAAAGACCTAAAAACCACTTTGACGAGCCCAACCCAAAAGTGCAAAAACTGTTCGAACCGATTCGATGGCCTTTATTTTCCCCCATACAAAATCGACCCAGCCTACTGCAGCCGTCTGGCGCTTTGCTGCAAGGACTTGTGGTTTTAAATGTTTGCCAACAACACATGTCTGTAAAGGCTACCATTGAATAACCAGCAACCGCTGCCGACGACACCAGCTGCCAACGCGTGCACCAGCACCAGCCACACCGTAGAGCAAAGTCAGTGAAACCGCATGAACCAGCGTGGAAAATGGCAGAATATTAGTGAGCAGTTTTTTGTAATTCCCCTCCATTCCTTCTTTGTTTTTTTTTTTGCCACAGCGCACAAATTGACATTTGAAGTGTTGTTTTTTTCTACGGCGACTTTTTTTCGTATGTTGGGAATGATACAGCTGCAAGCGAAGAAAAGTGAAATAAGCACAAGTCGCTTTAGGAATGGTAAAGTGAAGAAATCAAAAAGCAAACTACAGCTCGGAAATTCATATTTTTTTTTTTAGAAAAGTCTATGTAGAGATATAGAGGAGGGAACTTTATTTTTCATTAAATCGCTGCGAGTATTTCTAGAAACTCATAGTCATAGTCAGTGTGACCAGATGGTCACAAAAAGCGAAGCTAAATTGGTTAAAAAAAAGGTTATCAACAGTTATACGTTATGAACATTAAATTTAAGAAAAGTCGGTTTATTTATTCTTTAAAAACTTGATAAGTTCCGCAAAACCGATATTCTGTAAATAATTTTTTAAATCATTCTCATCAAAACACATACATACATACATATGTATATGCAGAAAAAAGTTTAGTTCAGTATAAGAAAAATGCAAACATATGAATCGAATTGTAAAAATACGGTTTAAAGCAAATTTCTTAGTATTATTTTTAAAAATCTAAGAAGGTGTTTTCTCGCAGAAGTGGACCTCTGCACTGTAAATAGTAGTTTTAGAAATATGAAAGCTTTTTAGTAAGCTTAGGTACTTATTTTTATAGTTCCAGCCAGATTTAAGTTTCTGAGGCCTCAAAAAGGCCAACCTGGTCACACTGCTCATATTATACTGAGTTTTCATTTTAACATTATTAAAATTAAAATAACTATTATAGAAACCAAAACATTTAAGTCAATTATAGACTTAAAACTTCAAGGCAAAATTTTTGATTTTTAACCCCCAAAGAAAAATTTTTCAGGAGGAGTTAAAACTTCAACGCACGGTGGCAAAAGGACATTCCTAAAAAAAATCTATAAAAGTTACGAAAGAAACAAAAATTTCTCGGGACTCCAAAAAATTATAAAAAAAAAGCCAAAGAAAACCGGAGAAAATCTCGAAAACATCAAAAATTTGATAAAAATCCCGACGAAATACATAAAATGATCAAAAGTCCTCAAGGGCTTTTATAATTGGCAAAGTTAAGATATAAATTTATCATTGAACCAGAGAAATCCCAAGAATCGGGAAAGGCCTCGAAAAATGTTAAGAAAAACACAAAAAAGTACTGAGAAAAAATCACGAAAAACCTGTAACGGTCCCTAGGGGTCTCAAGAAAACGCAAAATAGCGAAAAAATTCTAAGAAAATGTCTACAAGTCTCGAGAACATAGAAAAATAGATGAAATTCCCGACAAACTGAAAAAAGAAACTTAAATGGCACCAGAGAAATTCCACGAATCTCGAGAAGATACGAACAAGTCACAAAATTTCCGAGGAGTACGAAAGAGTCTAGAAAAGTCTCGAGAAAATGTTAAGGAAATCTCGAAAGTGCCGAAAAAATATCAAAAAAGTAAAGACTGAAAAAAGAAAAATCATAAAAAATCTGCTAAGTTCCGGAGGAAACCTCAAGAAAACTTTTAAAAAATGCCGAAAAATCTCAAAAAGTTTAGAAAAAATTTCTAGAAAATCCTGAGAAAATTTCAACTCGCCTCGAAAACGCCGAAAAGTTGATAAATGTCCCGGCCAACTAAAAGTCAAAAATTTGAATATTTTATGGGACCAGAGACATCCCAAAAATCTCTATGAGGTCCGAAAAGGTAGCTAAAATTACGAACCCCGAAATCTCGAAAAAGTGCTAAGAAAATCCCGAGAGTCGGGAAAAATACAGAAAAGTAGTGGATAAATCGAGAACGAGAAAAATCACGAAAAAGATGTTAAATAGGATACCGAGGAAATCTCAAGACAATTCTCATAAAATACTAGGTCTAACAAAACTTTGAAGAAAATCGTGAGAAAATTCGAAGTCTCGAAAACACCAAAAAGTTCATAAAGATCCCAGCGAACTAAGACTCATAAAATCCTAAAGATCTTGTAAAGCATTAATAAAGAGAAATGTAAGAATGTGAATGTATCATGGTACCAGAGAAATCCCATAGATTCCGAAGAGATTAGGAAAAATTACGAACATTCCCGAAGAGCGCCGAAAAGTCTCGAAAAAGTTTTAAGAAAGTCTCAAAAGGCCCCAAAATAATGAAAAGTACTGATTAAAATAAGAAAACTCCCGCAAAATCTTTTAAAGTCTCGAGGAAATCACAAGAAAACTCTCCAAAAATTTCGGAAAAATGTCAAAACTTCGATTTCTAAGCACTACATCAACAGATATCTGGTACGTGCTTTGAGTCAAATTAAGTGAAGGACTCCTTCCCTACACTCTGGAAATTACGACTACGGCAGTGTATGCTGTTCGGAAAACCCATTTTAGTTCGCTGTTTAATCTTTAAAATTCTACCCGAATTTATGAAGATATATTCGAAACGATGTGGCTTTCAAGATATCATAGGGTCATTTGGGTTCCGGGACACAGAGATATGCAAAAGAATTACTTCGGTTGAAGCTACCGAGACGAAGAGGGAATCGAAAACGTTCAACACATTCGCTGTCGCCGTTCAGGAGTGACGGTACGTTACCTTCATAAATACTACCGTGACCGTCTTTCAGATTTAAGCTTAGTATCCAGCTCTTAAGAAAAGTAAAAACTCCATATAAAATGACGTACAAGAAATGGCTAAGAAATTTTCTTGAGTCAAATTTCCTTAAGGCAGTACGCAGTTCTTCAGAAATTTAGTACGCTTTCTACTACGGTTTTCTAAAGTTTTTTGTGAAAAAAGAGCACAAGGCAACCCAGGTTTGCAACAGAAATATATGCCCGCTCCATTATTTCTTGAGGAAAGAGTGAGGCAACAGGCTGTGAGGTATAAAAAATGTAAAAATTTCTTGGACACACACGCGAAATAATGGCAATTTTTTCTTGACCGTTTTCTTAAGAGCTGGATACTAAGCTTTAAAATCGTCACAAATCTGCGATATTAAACCCTTTAAAAACAAAACAAAATTAATGGTTCTATTTCTAGGAGCTTTGTCGGCATCGAGCGAGAACCGATTTCGCAGGAGGAGGATTCGGACTGAAGTGTGCCTCTACCAGAACCAGGATGCAACCAGCCTTTATCACCTAACCATACCTCGACAAGCTGGAAAAGCTGATCTAGGCAGGGCTAAGTAAGCCTAGCACGTCTATTTATGTCATATATTGGTCAGATTTGGATTGAACTATGGGGTGAATGTAGTGTTTTCGCCTCGGATTCACAAAGAGCCGCTCTGATATTAAAGTATCAGCCCTTTGTTTGATGTTACAATGCCTTGGAAAGTTATGATTAGACCGTGGATTTCAACGACATTTGGCTTTGCGTTTTTCACTTATGAGGCCAGCTACAAGACTGCTGGTTGATACACTAAGATCCATTTTAATTCCAACAGTGCAGATCCCAGTGGTGCCTTTCTTGTTTACCCTGACTCATTCCCAGGCGCTCCTAAGCAAAATTTGTCTTGCTGTTTTTATAATCCAATGACGGCAAGATTTAATCAGATTGCTTTTCTAATATTAAAAGTAAGTCAAGAATATGATTTTGATTAAAATGCTTGCAGATCCAGTGCGGCTTTTTCTGGTCTGAGGCGGATTTTCAATTATCCGATAATTTTGTGTTATTCGTACCTTTATTTGAAAAACAAGGTACAAGACAGTTGCTCAGGGCTCTCAAAGGCAAGCTCAGAGAGCTTGGTATGACCTAGTAACTAAAGAGGTGCATGCTTCACCAATAATTGTGGAAAGATTTTTGCGGCATGAGTTTAAGATATATGTATGTTGGAGCTGGTTAAAGGGCTCGGGGGGCTGGATTGGAAAAAATTTCCAATTGCCACTAATGCACTCGTCTTTGAGAATAAATATTCTTTGGTCCATTTGGAAACTGCAAGTTGCACATAAAGCCTTATAAATTCCTGAAGTAAATATTGTTATTAAAAAAAAAAGTACTTCAATAAAAAAAATTATAGCATTAACAAGAAACCGCGAAAAATCCTTAATAATTTTCCCTGAAGGCGAGTTAAGTCCGCCTGCAGTGCGTCATTTTCCTCTGTTCACTTAGAAAAAATAAAAAAATAAGGAAATTGCAAAGCAATAAAGCGTACTTTTTAATTCTCATGCTCAATGAAGCGCAATAGTTGTTTTTTAAATCTCCAACTTCCACAAAAGTATGTACATAATTCCTTCGCATTCTTTCTTCCAACGCCTACATGGCGTATGAGTGACATTTATTATTGGAATGCGGTTACGAGCAAAATCAATCATTTAAATGCTCGCAGATTTACAATATTTTCACTTGTTTTTGGTTTTGTTTTTAAATTTTATTTGCCAACTGTCAAGCGCAGGCAACAATACTCTGATGTAGGTTTTCCGCTGTAGCGACAACATTTGGCCTACAATGTACATATATTTACCAACACACCAAAGTACTTCACCTATAGTCCTTGAAGCATTTTATTATACTTTTATTTTTTTTTTTAACTTTTTCGCCTCTTTTGGCTATCACGCCAAAGCCAGCAAATATTATCGTTGGTAATTCATACCTTACTCATATCTTTATAGCAATCGGTGATTTTTTTCTTTTTATTTGCCATTTTTATTATGCATACCCGACTGTTCATTTAAAATTTTATTTTATTTTATTTCATTTATTTTTCGTCCGTTTTTTAATTCGTTGTGTTCCAATTCTTGTCGAGTCTCTCTATATCCTTTGCAGTGGCAATATCAGTGCCATCCAATCAATGTGCAACACGCTTCATTTGCAGGTACATACATATGTATGTATGTAGATGTAAGTTGACTTGGCCGGTGAATGAGCAGCATTTGATGAGATAATATTTGCATGGATATTTGTTTGAAGTGCAAGATAAAATTTTAGTTGTCATAATATCTAAAAATATGCGATGGCCTTTTTGTGCAGATCACTTGAAATATTTTAATTCGGAAAGGAAGAGGGCGAGAGTGATGAGGCATTGATATGAGAGAGAATACTTACATATGTATGTATATTAAAATTTTTATCTGTTTATAGCCCTTCATAGCGGTTGGACCTAATGCAATCAAGGAAGAGCTCAGAAAGGAGAGGAACAGTAAGGAATCAGCACTCGCGTAACACGGCAGGCCTACGCCAGGCTAAAAGCCTACTGGGGTGTTACAACCTTACAAGGTGTAGAGCAATATTAAACCTCCCCAAAGAAAGCGTAAGGATATTGACAGGCTTTCTGACGGCTCACTGCAGACTAAGAGGTCACCTGCATAGGTTGGGGATCTGGTCTAACGACCTATGTCGGTTCTGCGATGTGACTGAGGAGACCCCCTTGCATCTGCTTCGCGAATGCCAAGTGAGGAAGTCATACAGTCGCTAACCCCTGGAGATCTCCTTAAATTTCCGGATTCTCTGGGATTAGATGAGGTACACTAAACAGTCGAGGGCACAATAGATCCTTTGGTCGCAGTGCATTCCTCTACTTAATCTATCTATCTATCTATGGGCTCGATTACATATACATACATATTTCCATACGAAGTCCCAGTAATGTACCATGAACACTTCCAGAGGTATGCAGTATGTATGGGAGATACCACGCCTCCTTTTCAAATAACACCACTTTTTCTCTATGAGATCTCCAAAACAAGTTCTAACATTCTATCATGAACAGTTCCTTTTCCAAAAGCACCAATTTTTCTCCAAGATTATGCGATTGATTTCGTATAGCGCAATACCAAGTTCCAGTAGTAAAAAGTTGCAGTATGAAAAATTTAGTTTGTATAGGAGGTGCCACGCCCCCTTTTCCAATAGCTTCAATTTTTCTCCAAGAGTATGCGATTGATTTTATATATCTCCATACTAAATTCCAGTACTCTACCATGAACACTTCCAGAGGTATGCAGTATAAAAAATTCGGTTTCTATTGGAGGTGCCACGCCTCCTTTACATATCGAAATTTTGTTTAGCCTATAACCATTCTTGGGACGTATGCGGCAGGTGTCCAAAATTAAAAGATAATCGTTTCAGCCGTTCTCGAGCTTTGCGAACACAAAGAAAACGGCTTTAAAAATATTTATTAGTATAGATATAGATGTCGTAGCCATACACACGAGGATATGATATTATGCATGTAGGGCACAAAAGACCTACTAGATCACAGTGTATACCACTTCAAATATCTATTTATGAACATACACAGGTGTTTATCGGAACATATGAAAAGCTGAACGGACTTACATATTTATCATTTTATTTATCGTTAAACACGTGGTATATATTTTTTAGCTGTGTAGAAAAATATTGATTTTTAACAGCAGAATTTTGCTTGGCCGTCAGTATTGCAGCGATTTGGATAAAGTTAACGGTACTGAAGGTAAGGTACTAAACCGACAGAAATATCGGACCGTATGAATAAAAACTAAGCAATTGTTTTTTCTTAAAAATTCAGACATTTTACTCTATTTATTCGAATAAGTTTAAGCAAAAAAGTTCAGAGTTTTAAGGAAAAGCAACTGCTTAGTTTTATACAGCCCATCTTTAAATATTTCACTCTGCGTTATAACAAAAAGAAATGTAAAGACGTAAATATATCGACAACATAGAATATAGAAACAATTATCGGCAAATATTTCGATGAAGATGTTACGTAACCTTACCAACGGGATATTTAGATGCAACCAATTTTATGTTAACAACCGATTCGCATATTTTGTTCTAGACCGAATTTTCGATTTTAATAAATCAGTTATTTTTTTTTTGTGAGTTCTTAAGCGATGTGTAAAGAAACTACTGCAATTTACATAAATTCGCTACATATAGGTCGGTATACAATTTATCGATAATTATATCGATTTGAATACCAATCATAATAATTCGGAATCATTTTGAGTAATATAGATTCCTTAATAATATCGATAATAGATCGCTTAAATATCGATAATAAAACCAAGCTACTTAAATTTGAATAAATTTGATGCTTATAGTGCGGCAATGACAGGGTTTTGTCAATAAATCTATCGATAGTATCGATTATGTCCTCTAAAATAACGGCTATGATATTTAATAAAATATTTACAATTAAATTGTTAATACTAAGATAAATTATCGATAACAGTAAAGTAATAAAAAAATACTAATGAACCCGCATGACGTTAAAACGCCAAAATTGAATTTAACTTTTTAAACAGGTCAACCCTATTCAAAAACCTCAAAAAATATTCTTAATGAATCGTCTAAACCATTTCTGAGTGATGGGAGTTCTCGCATGGTGTCGGTTTTCACTTCATCAAATTTCAAATATCCCTGTACCGCTACAAACTTCTAACTTCAAAAAATAAAACGTTATTGCACATTTATGTAGAATCCGAGTTCCATAATTTGACTTCTGATTTTGGAAATTCGAAATAACGCTGCAGATGTGATGACCTTAACAAAAAAAAAACATAGATGGAAACCCTAATTAAAACTATTGTCAGCCTAAAAGTTTCTAAAACTCTTTCCTTTGACACTAATATTGCGATATTTCATTTTCAGGTGGCAACCCCTTTAAAAGTATTGTCAAACTAAAATCTTTTCATCGTCTGGCATTGTCATATATATTTCAATTAACTGATGAATTAAGTTGAATTCGATTTTTTAGACGGCAACCCTCTTAACACTTTATTCGAACCAAAATTTCCTTAACTATTTTTCGTATGGCATTGTTATAAATATTTCAAGTAACTGATGAATTAAGTTGAAATTTATTTTTTAAATATGTGGCAACTCTCCAAGAAATATGTAGTTCTGAAAGAAAGGATTTAAGCTCACTTCCATTGATAACCATCGTTTAGTAATTCATTTAATTTATTAAATAATCAAAAATATTCTAAATTGTCAAAACTAAATATTTCTTAAAACTCTTACATTTTTAATATTTCATATAACTTGGGTATAAAATATTTTAATTCTACTTCCCAAATATGTGGCAACCTTTCCAAACTACTACCTTCTTAAACCTCTTTTGTCTGACACTCATATAGTGATACCTTATTCACTTACCAAATTGCTTTAATTAAAATTGGATTACATTTTTAAACATGTGGCAATCTTCCTATACGTAGTTAAGATATACAGTCTTTTCGAAACAATTTCGGTTGATACCCATATTGATTTAACATTTTACATATTTTGAGCCAAATTTCCTAACTGATGGCAACTCTTTTCTAAAAACAAAACCTTATTGAACATCCGCACCTTAAGCCCTTTAATTTGACACCTCACTTTTGAAAATCGAATGAATGGTGCGGATTCGACGGTATTTATTATTAAACAGGTGGCAACTCTTTTCGAAAAACTTAATCCAGTTTGCTAATCTGCTGATCAAGCGCTTTAATAAATCGGGCGAACGGTACAGATCTTTTGTCCTGAATAAAAAATGCCTTCGGGCATAAAAGGAAATCTCCATTTTTGTTGAAACTGCCACACTTATGTACCCGTTGCAAAGCAAAAACAAGCGTTTCTAATTAATTTACTCATATAAGTATACTGATAAAATATATAGTATTACACACACACACACACGTAATATTCACCTATTTGCCACATTTCTACAGCTCATTTATATTCAACAGTTCCACCTTTAGCGCGTGTTTTATTTCTATTTATCGCTATGACAGTGAATTCGAAATTCACTCAGGACAAATCACTCAAATTAAGCTCTGCTTTTTCACACTCTGGAGTATCATTTGCAGCTTTATTTTATTACATTTGATTGAATGTTCGTGTTGGAGTCGAGTACGTACAAGCACTTAATGTGTATTTGGTATGCGCATACATATGTTTATGTTTAAGTATGTATGCATGTATGTATGTACATCTGCCACAGAGAGAACATGTCTGATGAATTGAGTATTCCCGAGTGTTTTGTTTGTCTAACACATACTAATATATGTATGTAGGTCTGTAAATACTAGAATAGAAAGGAAAAGGTATACACAAATTCGAAAAAATAGTGGCACATAAACAAGCAGACATGATAAATTTGCCATATCTACGCAAAAATGGCTGCTACGGTTGCGTAGTACTCACAGGAAATTATGGAGGTTATGAGTCTCGGAACCCACTGATTCCAATCAGAGAAAGTAGTTCACTTTTCTGAAGGTGTGGAGAATCCTTGCTCCATGCTATTATGGTTAATTTGGTACATTTGTATAGCAAGAAGTCGGTTTTCGTACATACAAAAATAAATCCTTTGTCTTTGGTATTTGCTAAAGAAAACGTTAGACCAAATACCGTTGTCCTTTGTTTTTGTAAAAAGGGAACGATAACTGCTTGACAGGTGGTCATACCCGTTGGCTGTGAGTGAAATACTCGAATCGATTTTGTGGTAGGTTTTTTTTTAGCATTTTCAAACAACCAAATATTTATTAATTGCTTAAAAAATGAACAAAAAATATAGAGTATAAACAAGAAAGTCAGTACTTTCAAGACCTATAACTGCATCTTTTTTGATTTTTTTTGTTGGGGAGAAACAAGAAAAAAAAAAAATTCTGACAAAAACTTAAATTAATTTTTTTTCTTAAAAATTATATCTGAAAAATGGTATATGGTCGTATTTGAAGCTCAATAAAGGGAGAAAACAAGAGACTCTTTACAATATTTCACTGCCCATATCAATAAACACAAATGCACCGACATAAATATATCGCTGATATAGAAGATCGATATAATTATCGATAAATATACATTATTATCCCGAAGTTGAACAACATCAATGTGGGCGCATAGATTGATTCATCGATAGTCATATCGACTTTTTTAGACGATAATGCCTATAATTTGATCGATAATTATTACTTTCACGAATACTGGGATTATGCGTTCTAAAAAAAATCTAAACAATTGCCATATTTAATAGTTTTCTACTGAAAAACCTTTCGATATTTAATTTTCTTGAGAATGACAGTAGAAAGCTCAATGAAGAGGGGAAACAAAAGGTTGTTTACAATTTCGTTGCTGCATACACTGTGATAAAAAACATAACAAGGTAAAACCATTGAGAGGCGGTCCGACGTTTGCCAGCAATATAATTTAGAAATTCAAAACTTATATATACATTCTCATTTTCCATCTTAAACAACAACAATTTGGAACAATGCGATTTTTTTATTCTCAATTTTATAAGATTTTGAGAGAATGAAATTACCTTGTAATGCTTTTATCATGGCGAAACTGCTTCTTTTAACTTTTCAGCGGACACAAGTTTTCAATTGAAATTAATATAATTTGGAAATAATTTCCAAAATGGCCACTCTGTGTAAATAGTTTTTATAGCTAAGCGGCATTTTTTGATTTAATTCAAATATATAGAAAACGTAAAAGAAAAAGGGACCACGTTAGACCCATCGGTTGTTAAGGGTTAATACTTTGATAGCAAAAAATGTGGGAAGTTATAATACGGAACGCATTCTCATTGTTTTCGTTCAGAATTTACTTTACGAAATACTGCAGCATTTTCAAATTTTTTCAAAATTTTCAAAAGAGTTGAAATACATTTAACATATTTAAGGAACTTCGTCAATTTTTCATTTTCCTACAGACCCGGCATTCAATATGTTCCTCAGTTACACAAGAGAAAACGATTTGTTTGATTTTGTTTACTTGTACATATATTTTATTCGCATTTAGCATTGATTTTTGATGTTATGGCTTTTTTAATTTACTCACATGGCTCATTCGGCATACACATACATATGTTCCTATGAAAAAATACTTAGAAGCCCTGCAGTAAGTCACGCTAGTTCAAGACTAGCGCAGAACTAGCCCTTTAAGAGGCGGTACTGGTTCTCGATCTATTCCAACGCAATGCTTTCAACTGTCTCTTTTTACATGGCGATGTCCTACGAAGTGGAAATTGCCCCCCTCTGCAGAACTTTTGTACTAGTTCTGCACTGGTTCGATTTTGGACACATCTGCGACAATAAGTTTTTTATTTAAAAAATTCTGATTATTAGATTTTTTTATATTTTTTCGTTTTTTCTGTTCTTTTAGAGAATGCATTCTATTATTTATTTATTTTTTTATTTTGTTTATAATAAATTTGATCACTTTCTCTTCAATTTTTAAGCGGCACTCATTAATTTAAATTTCTTAAATCTGAAAATCACAACTGCCTCCACCGCGATTTGAACTCGTGACGAACGATGTTAGAGTCGGAGGTCTTCCCGCTGAGCTATTTTCGTATTGTACGAGAAGTGAGAATTTGTGCATTTACTTCTCAACAGAACGCAACTAACACACCGAGAGTTTCAACTGTTCCTCTCTGCAGCCGTTTTGCACTAGTTCAGAGATGGTTCTGAAATGTGTATGGCGGAACTAGCGCTTTAAGAGACTGTCTCTAAATTTTACTGCAGGGAGACTACACATGTAGCTTGCCTTGTCTACACACCCACATTCACACACATTGGATTTGGATTGTTATTACGTGGATTGTTGTTGTTATTATCGTTACCAGAGTGTTTGCTTTTGCGTGATTGCTATGCGAAGATTTTACATTAGTTTATTGTTGTTGTCTCATTTCATTTTGATTTAGAAATTTTATATAGTAGTTCCATATGCTAGATTAAAATTTTAAATCGATACAATTAATTAGGTCGGATTTTGAGCAGACAGATACGCAAGCACATAGACATAGACGAATTATTATGCATCAAGTGCCATGTGAGAGTCGATAATCGTATAAGTACATATGTATGTATGTATGAACATTTGCAATGGGGAGCTACACAAGTGTATTGATTACATCTGTCACATGTGGCTTCATTAAATTTTCTAAAATTATAATTTGTTCATTTAAATTGGAAAATTTGTTTTTGTGCCTAATATGTACATATGCACATAATAGAGAGCTGCGTAAACCCATTTGAAAGTGCGTTTAAAACACTTGCTGATGTTTGATGAATTTCGTCACCTCCGAAAAGTTCTGGAATATTTAAATTTTTTTTATATATACAGGAAGTTTCAAGGAATTCCTAAAATTGGAAGTTACTTAACCTCTCCAAAATTATATAGATCATGAAAGATTTCAAAAAACCCCAAAGAAATCACGAGGAACCTTAAATAAGTCTGCAAATCCGAAAAAAACTCAATAAGCGTCAACACTTCCCGCAAAGTCAGGAAAAAGTTCGAAGTGCTGATATCCCGAAAAGCCGCAAAAATTCAGAAAAGTGTCAGAAATGAAAACCACGAAAATACCGAAAAAACACCGAGCATACATAGGATTTTATATAACTGCCGGGAGTTTAGAAAAATTAAACCAAAAATCCGCAAAACCTGAACAACCAAAAATTCCGAGAATTTACGAAAAAAAATACGGTTAAACACTTAAACGTAACCAGAAGAACTTGAAAAGTCGCGGCATATTCAAAAAGTATCACCAGATCCAGAAAGTGTTAAAGACTTCGTAAAATTGAAAATTCCATAAATTCCCAATTAGTAGATGATGACAATTCCAAGAAGTCTAAAATCCCTATAAATGTTGCAAGAATACGAAAGAGCCCCGAGCATACATAACCAGGATTGTTAATAACTGCTACACACGTCCCGAAAAAAGCCTTAAAAGTCTTGGCATATTCAAAGAGTATCACTATCATACCTTGGAAATCCCGAGAAATCCTCAAAATTCTGAAAAAACAATGAAATACTCATGACAATCGTGAAAACTTTCGAACATGACCACAATCTGAAATATAATTCCGAAAAAAGCCACAAAAGTGTCAAAATACCGATATTCCAGAAAGTCTTGAAAATTTTAGAAAACCTCAATTGATGCCGAGGGTGCCGAGCAATTGCGACATATCTAAATAGTTTACGGAAAAAGTCCAACACTTAAAAGTTGAAAGTTTAGAAAAGTTTTCAAATTCCAAAAGGTCACGGAAATTCCCAATAGATTATGAAAAATCATAAAAAAACCCAAAAATCCCGCAAAATATCAAGCGATTCGGAAAATCCTGACAAACCTCAATAAATGTCAATAAATCCCACAAAAGCCCACCAAAATTTCGAAAAGCGTTAAAATCTCTAAAACTGCCTTTAGATGCCGAAACTGTCCATAGATCACGAAAGAATATTGAATAAACTGTTAATTATCTTGAAAATAATCCCGAAAAAATGAAATTACCGAGAAGTTGTGAAGATCCCAACAATTCTGAAAAACCTACAAAAAGTCTGAAATACCTCCAAAGTCGCAATAAGTGTCAATTTATCCTGAAAACTCGTTAAAAATTCAGAAAAGTGACGAAAATTTCCAGTGAATTACGGAAATATAAACATTGAAAAAAACCCAAAAATCCCGGAGAATCTCATAAAGTCTGAAAATCCTGAAAATTTGCAATAAATGACACTTGGCGAAAATTCTGCAAAAACTCAGAAAGGTGTCGAAAATTTTTAGTAGATCATGTAAATCGAAAAATTTCCAAAGCAAAATAAAATTCCTGAAAACTCCAAAAAGTCCGAAATACTTCAAGAGTCGCAATAAGTGTCAATTTATCCTGAAAATTATCCAAAAATTCTGAATTTTAAGAAAAGTGTCGAAATTCGTAGTAGATCTTAAAAATTGAAAAAAAATGCAAGAACAAAAAAATTGCTGGAGGACCTCAAAAAGTCGGACAGTCAAAAAAGTCAGACAGTCCAAAAGATCTTGAAAACACCGAAAAGTCACGCAAACGAAAAAAACGCATAATTTCGAAAAGTTAGGAATTCTGAAAAGTTTTAAAAGGTGCCCTAAAAATCTAGAAATGTTCCAAATATTTTAGGAAAGTGTTAGTTCATGCCGCCAGCTACGTTAAGTCTCGAAATGTCTAAACAGATCATGAAAATCCCGAAAACAGTTTACAAATTTTAATAAATTTCGATAGATCAGGAAAAAATTTAGAAAAATCTACCAAATGTAAATTGTGGTTTTCTTTCTACAACAAAATCTTTGTTGTTCATTAAAAATGGCCTTAAGCTCAATAAAATTGCTCAATAGAAAAATCCTGAAAGAAAAGCTTTAAAGAAGATGCAAGGATTAAGTAAATACATCTGTGCAGCTCTCTGAAATACCAAACATGCATTTCAATATTCATTACTTTTATATTTTTGATTTTGTTATTGTTTGCCTGAGCATAATATTGATCATCTGCATTTTGTTGCTAAAATTAAATTGCAATATTTGCCTTAACGCTCACACATACATTTCAATTAGTTTTGTTGTTTTGCTGCCAGCGGCCCGTTATGACACTATTTAAAATCAAGTTGGCATATTAATTAAAATCAACTAATCAAAAATCAGATGAGTTTTAGTTGTTTAATGATTTACAATTTTTGATCAAATGTCTAATACGGACAGGCAAGCAGCACACTCGGCTTTTAGATATGAAAAAAAAACTAATTTACTTCAAAATTTGTAGCACAAATTTTTGTTATGGCTGAAAATACTAAATTCTTAGAAAAATCGACCAGAAATCTACGACCAGAGAAATAGATGACATTAGCTTAAAAAAAGTTAGAAAAATTAAAAATATTCATGACACATTTTTTTATTGAAGTCAATAACTTTTTCCAAACACTATATATACAGTTGCGGTTTTACCGCCGGGATTAAAAAATTTATTATATTTTAAGACGGCCACTGAAGTATTTCGCAAAAATATTAAGATTTAAGTGAACTGGACCGATTTGAAAATACATCAAAAAATGGAGTTTTTTATGAATAAAAATAGTTTCTTAAAGAACTTTTTAAAAAATGTCGCCTAAGATGACAAAACAGAGGTTTTGTCATTTGAGGAGATTTTTTCAACAAACATCTTTAAGAAACTATTTTAATTCATAAAAAACTCATTTTTGGAGGTATTTTCAAATCGATCCAGCTCGCTTAAATCTTAATATTTTTCCAAAAAATTTTGGTGGACGTCTTAAAATATAATAGATTTTATAATTCCAATGGAAAAACAGTACCGATTTTTTTTTGTATGGGGAGTGCTGCAGTCTAATGTACATTTGTATGAGAAAAAATAACTCTGCTTAAAATTCATAGACTTATCCCCACCCTACTAGGATAGACCTTGTGTGCCCACTGGGCACTAACAAAAATGTCTACATTATAAATTGACTTGTTTGTTTATCCGCACTTGTTGGATTTTGGTTTTAGTAAATAAAATTTGTATATAAATTAATTTATTCATTAACCGGATATATTTGGTTTATACTCGTACGGTGAACTGCGGAAGTAGCCAATTTATATTTAGTCTATGTATATGCAAATTTAGTGTTCAGAGAGTCACTCATACGCAATGCATGGACGGCTAGGAGTGACAGAGCGCATATACTGCTAAAAGACATATACATACATATATGAGGATAAACAGTCAGAGTCGAAAGTTAGTATACACTTTATTCTAATATAATATTCACAATTATTTTCATTAAACCATTTTTGCTTTTTTTTATGAAAGTACAGTTCATTCTAAATATAACGTAAACCATATAAATCAGAGTTTCACACTTTATATAAAATTCACAAATATTAAAAAATTTTGTATCAAAATTTCAAAATTTATATTCAGAACAGTTGGAACATTTTCGAGTATGCAGTTTTGTAGCCCGTTCAATTTTAGTAATATAACGGATATGTCAACGTCTACATGCGATAAAATGCGCAACACCCTCGTCAAAAAATTCTCAAAAATCAACAGTAGTTTTTAGCGACTTGAAACTTCCACTTTGTTGTACTAAAAATAAATGAGCTATAAAAGTGCATACTCGAAAATTTTATAAAGATTCTGTATAAAAATTTGAAATTTTGAAATTTTTTTTTCTGAATTTTATATAAAGTGTGAAAATTTGATTTAGATGGTTTATGTTATAGAATGAATTATGTTTTCATAAAAAATTAACGAAAACAAGTTTTCATGAAAATAATTGTGAATATTATTTTAGAACGAAGTGTATAGATATAAATTTTTGACTAGGACTGTATATGAAGATGTAAGAACGCTAGCAAACTTCAAGGAAAACATTAAAATTTAAATTTTAGTATTTCAGAGAATTCGTTGGTAGCTTTAGCTGTTGTCAATTTAAAAGTGTTTCGTATATTTCAAAGCATACATTAACGTGGAAGTGTCAATGTTTTGAGTTGAATGTACTACTTGCCTACATATTTGGGGCTTTGTTTAGTATACTTGCCACTTTTTCGTACTTTTTGCGGAAATGTGGAGAAAAATATTGTTTATTTATGCATATAACATAGCATGTCGTTTAAATTATAAGGTACAAAATTACTTACTGGAAAATCTCCTGATTTGGAGCTAAAACGTGACTAGATTTTTTTTATATCTTCGAATGTCTATGGAGGACTTTGGCAGGGCTTGGAGTTCGCCCGATACATTCCAGTTTGTCGATAAATTTTGATAATTTGATACATGTCGATAGTTCAATAAATTTCAAAAATATTAAAATCCCATAACTTAACAATATTCGATAACTTGAATAATTTCGATAACCTTGCGTTTCGATTGCTCGATAAACTTCGATAACTCCAAAATGGATATTTCTCAATATAAATAGATAACTCGATAAACTTCGGTTACTTCTACAAATTTCGATAACTCCGTTAATTTTGTTGGCTCCAAATTTTTCGAAAGCTATCAACAAATTTTGATAACTCGGTACATTCTGGATTAAATGTTGAATATAGATGTGGTGGATTCGCTTTAAATTTTATAACTGAATACGCTAGAATTTTATTTATAAAATTCGATAAAACATAATAATTCGATAAACTTATATAACCTTGAAATTCCGATAACTCGATATATTTTGAAAATTCCAAAACCTCGATTCGATAAATCGACAAATTCCAGTAAATCAATAAACATCATTAATTCGATAAGTTGAAAGAACTCCACGCATTACGATAACTCGATAAATTTCGCTAACTCTATGGATAATGATAATTTAATCGACAGCTTAATAAATATCATCAACTTGACTTGCTGTTGCAGTGTCTCAAGTACTTGGGATGACGCTTCTTCAATAGTTTGGCGAAAATAACAGCGGTGCAACTGTTGTATGAGAGCGTCTTGTCGCTTATTATAAAGCTTCAGTCAGATTTGGAACCTGAAAAAGTTTTCCTTAATCCAACGGTTGGTTAACGATCGATAAGGACGTATGCGACCTTAAAAGTTCATGTGCTTCGTAGTTATCTACAATCTATTTATGAGGCGGGCCGAATAGCCTTTCGTAGGAAAAATGAAAGACAGATGGCAAGATAGTTCCAAAGACTTTTGTTATTCTAACTAAATAGAACAAGAGTCTTAAAAACGAGTGAGCAAAGAACAGGCATGCCATTCGAGAGATCCGTGTTCCAGTCCTCTTTCGAGCAGCGGAACTATTTTTTGTCAATGTTAATGTGTCGGCCGCTGTGGTGTAGTGGTAAGCAGTGCGCGCTTTCACTCATCAGCACCTGGGTTCAAGCCCTGGTCAAAGACACATCACAAAAAATATATAAAAAGGTTTTTTCTTAACAGCGGTCGTCCCTCGGCAGGCAATGGCAAACCTCCGAGTGTATTTCTGCCATGAAAAAAAACAGCTTCTCATAAAAATACAATCGCCGTTCGGAGTCGGCGTAAAACTGTAGATCCTTCCGCTTTGTGTGACAACATCAAGGCGCACGCCACAAGTCGGAGGAGAAGCTCGGCCAAACACTAACATATGTGTAAGCGCCAATCTATTATTATTATAATAATGTGGCTTATTAACATTTTATTTTTAATATTTAAAATCTTTTTCTTTTTCAATTTAGTTTTCTTTTACTTTTAAATTTTATAGTCTTAAAAGGAAAAATATATTCCTTTATTTCATTTAATTTGTAGGAACTTATTTTTTTCTTTTGATTAATCTATTTTTATTTTTTAGCTTAATTTTCTTATAATTTTTAAATTTTATTGCTTAATAAATAAATATACTTTTTTAAAATTTATTTAATTTTTGAAATTTCGTTTTATTTATCTCTTATTTTTTTAGTTTAACATGTTTTTCTTTTTTCAATTTCACTTTCTTATAATTTTTTATTCTATTGTTTTAAAAGGAGAAATTTGTTTGCTTTGTTTCATTTAATATTTAGGGACTTATTTGATTTCTCCCTTTTTAGGTTTGATTTTCTTTCAATTTTAAGATTTTTTTGTTTAAAAAAGGAAAACATTGCTTATTTTTTAATTTTCATATTTTAATGCCTTAAGAAGAAAAATATATTTGTTTTACTTCATTTAGTTTTTAGGATCTTATATAATTTGTTTGATTTCATTTTTTGTCTTTTGTAATTTACTTTTTTTGTTTTAAAAATAAAAATATATATTTTTTGTTTCGTTTAATTTTTTTTAGTTTAAAGTTTTTGGTTTAAAAATAAAAATATATTGGTTTAACTTCACATAACTCCCAACTACTTGTACTATTTTGGTATTCATTTTTTAATTTTTTTAATTTAATTTTCTTTTGCTAATTATCTTTCGTTGTTTTAAAAAGAAAAACACTTTTTTTTAAATTAATTAAATTTTTAAAAAACTTATTTGTAGAAGGCGAACAGAATAGCGCCTTGTGATATGCCTCTTAACGGTTATCAGGTGAATAATGTACCCTTTTCTTCGTCTAGAAAAAGACTGATGAACTCTGTCAGAGGTTCTGAAATTCCTACTTCTAGGAGGGAGCTGGAACTGGAAAGGCGTTGCTCAAATCGCCGTCTAAATTAACAAACATCCCTAAAGATAGTCCATTGCTGAATTTTTAAAGTACTTTATCGTATTTACGATCAACGAAAAATGCAGCTCTTCCTAAGTAGAATCCCAAGAAACATAAAAAATCTCTAATTAGATTTTTAGAATCTCTGCCAACACACTGCAGCTCACTCTTCATGCAAAAAAAAAAAAAACATACATAAGTATATAGCTCATCAATTGCGTTTTGAAAATATAGCACGCTATTAAATAGCCATCGAAATAAATTCATTTGACAAATAGAAATAAAAACCAAATTTTAATGACCTAAGCGACATTTACGATTGTGCTATGCCATCTGCGAGCAGCTTGTCGCTTAACTATATTCATAAAGATAAAATCCAGTCAATGCCAAGCAGCCAGGCACATAACTAGCGTAGCAGAGCAGACAGAACAAAAGGAAACTCATAAAAATATAGTAGTTGACCAAAGTTTAATTACCACCAACACAAATACATTAAAAGTTTTTTTTTTTACTTATACTTTTCACAGAGGCACGCGAAGTATAGCAGAGAGAGATATAGTAGCAGAGCGCAGACATTGCACTTAGCAAACAATTAAATGCACACGCACACACATACACACAAACTAAACAAGCCAACAAACATACAAACAAACAAATTGAAGTTATTACTAATATAAAGTTTTAATGCGACTCGCATGGAACGGTGTAGTTAGGAGGCAAGGGGGCGATAAGGTTGCCTAGCGATAAGGCTAAAAATGTGGCAGCTGGCAGAAAGCATGCATACGAGCATAGAAAAAGTGCCTTGCAAATTATTGGCATTGCGTCAAAATTTCATTAGAAAAATTTGCAATTCCCAATTTGCAATGAAAGTGAAAGTGTGTGTGCGCGCGCGTGGAAACCGTAATGTGAAAATGGGAAAAGTTCGCCAATGCACAGCGGCAGTGCACTTTGATAATAAAAGACGAAGTAATTAATAGTTTGTATGTGTGTATGTATACAAATATGTATGTATGGGAAGGCTCCTGCTGCATGCATACGTTTTCATTTAAATTTAATTTATGGAGAAAATTAAAGAAGCAGCAGAGGTCGTGACTGTGCAAGTAAGCTGTAAATTTGAAAGGTTTATTAATTTCATGAAAAAAATTTATAAAATCTCAGACTTGTATAAAGAAATTTTAAGTATTAAATGACTACTTGGAGTTTTGTGCGCGCCTGTGAGAAAAGATTCAAGAGTCTCAAAGATAGGTATCAAATATTTATGGAGGCTGGATAGGTCTTACCTTGCCATTTTTTGAATGACATCACCTTGGCATGGTTTGGAAAACTTTTATTTAACAAAGTAAAATTGCAAAAATATGAGGTTTGTTTTTTTTTGTGGAAAAATAGAAATTAATATGAACTAGTTAGGAAGTGTATGTCTGGGCGAAAATCAGCCATAAAAATTTTCAAAAGTTTGCCTTCGGGACCGATAGGATTTTCTGGGACTTTTCGGCATTTTTCATGCTTGATTTTCAATACTCTTGTGAAGTTTTTAAATGTTTTGATGCTTTCTGAATGTTTTGTATGCATTTTAATTTTATAGACATTTCGGTATGCTTCAGGAACTTTCTAGATATTTTTTTTGGGACTGCGCGAGATTTCTTTCGGTAAGAGTATTTATTTGTGTTTCAAGATGTTAAGGGGGCTCTTATGGAACCTTCAGGATTTTCTGGGACTTTCCTTGACTTTTCGGCACTTTTCGTGCCTAATTTTTAAATAATTTTTGGGCATTTTCTTAATATTTCTTTGGGGGTTTCTAGATTTCTTGTATTCGGTATATTTTTCGGGACTACTCGGGGTTTTCACGTTAAGTATATTTATTTATATTTCAAGACTTTTTGGCACCATAGGGTTTTTCGGTACTTGTCGATATTTTTCAGGTTTGTGTTTCAATATACTTCGGGGTTTTTTTTTAATATTTTACCATTTTTTGTGTTTACGGGCTTTGTTACAAAAATTTTCGTGACCTCTGAGGATTTTTCAGGAAATTTCGTAATTTATACGGGATTGTCGTAATTTTAGTAAGAATTTATTTTCGTTTCAAAATATTTTGTGATTTTGTCCTAAATATCAGTTTTAAAAAGTGACCATAAACGTTTTTGTAACAAAAATAATTATTTAGATTTTTAAAAAATAATCTTACAAAATCCCGAAAATTGTGAAATTTTTAAGTCTGCATAACTAGAAAGTTTTAAAATTTTTCCTTTGTCAGAATTTGTTGATAAAAGAAAAGTTCTGACCAAAATTCATCCAAATCAAAAATGGCCGATTCCAACCATTGGTCCATTTGACATAGAATGACCCAAATACATATTATATGTGTAGATATATATGGGGTATTCCATCGTCACGGGTGGGACATTTGTACAGCAAAAATAGTTTTTCTTTTTTAATTTAAGTATAAAGTACTAAGCAATTCTACATTTTGATAAAGCTACACCTAGTTCACTAATATACGAGTTATTACCAAATACGAAAAATATTCCAACTTGATTTTATATTGGAAAATTCTGAGCTGTTTCTTCCGTCANGTTTTATACGGAATTAGTTTACGAGAATGAATTTGGGCGCATATGGCCCTCTCTCTGCATGTAAAATTATACACCTGCAATTATCTTCAGGCAAGATAGCGTCACATGCTAGCATTTAAATTGATTGTAATAATTTCCTACTTTTCATATAAACATGTATTTGTATATGATACACAAGCACACACGTACATATATAACGGGCATTTTATTCTTATCATTTGCATATTTAAAATAATTTACTGCCGCACTCACTCTCACAACTACTGTCAGAGACTTTCCCAAGCAATACGCATGCAAGCAATCCTCTTTCAATTGCATGAATAAATTTGCATGAAATAACAATGATAGGCATCGATGGCAAGACCTTAATAATGCCCAGGTAGGTTGTGTGTGGTAAACAAAAACAATAATAACACTTATGACAGTTGCACTGCAACGGAAGCACCAAACAATTTTACACAGTTGATATATATATATATATATGTAAAAGGGATGGTGGGGGAAATGAATAATATACATAAATAAGAGAGGTTTGGGGCAAAATTGTTGACTCACATCCGGATTTTTAGTATACCTGGAGGAATTACATACTTTATTAGGTGAAAAGGTAGCAGCCAAAGTTACCTAAGGGATCTATCTCATCTAAATAGAGGACTAGGTGAAACTTTGGAAAAATAAAAAGAAAATTTGTGTTTTTTGTTTTTTTTTTGGTTTCAGCCAAAACCGACAAAACGGTTGTGGCGCCAAATAAAGAGAAAAATATTTAAGTCTACTGAAAATACCTTGCGACAAAAACGAAAAAATTTCAAAAAACACAAAGCAATCAATATATGTACTCACGAAATAGTGGGCCAAATATAGTAAAACTGCGTTTTTAGTTTTTCTCCCTGACCACAGATTTTTTTTTATATATTTTTTTTGAAAGGACTTTGTAGTTTCAAAGATATGATTAATGTCAGAAATTATTTAAAAAATTCGGTGTAGAAAATGCAAGTGAAAATTCTGGAGAATTTAAAAACATTATAATTTTTTGGTTCACAAGGATGAATAGGTATTGAAAATGTACTTTTAATTAATTAAATTTTTTTAAATCAATAAATTTATAAGGACGAAGTTTGAAGATATCGTCGAGTGTACATTGGTCCTTAACATATAATTTTTCAAAATTAGTTAATGCAAAATTTCAAGGATATTCGAGGATATAATGTTAAAAAGACATTTTCAATACCTAATCGTCCTTATGCACCATAAAGTTTAATCGGCTTTAATTCTAAAGAATTTTCTTTTTAATTTTCGGCTTATACTGTTTTTCTACATTGTACTGAATTTTTTAAATAATTAAAAAAAAAATATGTTTCTCAAATTTCCGAGTGCTTAAAAAAAACTTAAAATAAAAACTAAATACGAAGTTTTCCTATATTTTCAATATTTTTTAACGAAATTTTGAACAGAGACTGGACCGATTATGAATTTTTATAAGGAAAACCCAAATATTTTAGTAGCTTTTTCCCATTTGTTTTTATGAGAAAAAAACCAGGGACCGAAAATAAACAATAAATACCAAGGTCTCTTTAGATCATTGCAAAATCGTTATTTTTTTCTAGTTTTTAGATAAATAGTAATTGTTAAATTTTTTGATTTTAATTATTCGATAAAATTTAACCGTAATCTTGGATTTTTTTTTCGATAATTTTTAACTGTTATAATGGAGACTGGCATCTATGACCGTTTTAAATCTTTTGTGATCTAAAAAGTGAAATATGAAGATTATACACTAAATTTGATCGAAAAAATTAATCTCAAAATTTAAAGATTATTTTTGATCGGAAAAATAAAAATCATAAAATAACGGTTAAGTTTGATAGGAATGTATATATAAAATTTTAATGGTTAAACGAAGATTTGTATTACAAAGATAATAACCGTAACAGTCTCTAAGGAAAGCTGAATGTTTTCCAAATTTTATTTTTTGGAGCGAAAATATAAAATGTCTCTTGCACCTGGAAGTTCTTCAAAAATCGAGAAAAGTTACAAAAAAATTACTTAAGGCATTGAAAAAATCTCGAAGGCTCTAAAAAAAAAAAATCAAATAGAACCTGAGAAATACCGAAATTCTAAAAATTGCCAGATAACACCAAAATATACATCAGGAAGAATTTTGAAAAAATCTGAAAAAGACTCGAACATTCCTGGAAGATTGCAAAAAAACGCGAAAGATACTGCGATGAAACGCAAAAGTGCTGAAAAAGGCAAGAAGGTGCCGAAAATTCGTGACAAATAAATCACAATGACTCTCACAAAAACCCTATAAATATACTCAAGCTATTCCAAAAGGTAACAGAATAATTTTGAGAGGTTTATCAAACAGAAAAAAACGTAAAACATTCCAAAATTTGAAAAAGTCCTGGTTGATCGCGGCAAATAAGAGACCACGAATTCTGTCTCAAAAAAAAAAAGGAAAAACACCACCGTAGGATTCTTAAAAGCATAACACAAGGAGTCGCGAATAAATTCCGAAAAGTCCGAAAAGGTTCTGAAATATCCCGGTAAATAATTCACAACAGCGCCGAAAAAAAACCCCAAAAATATACTGAACGATGCCAGAAAAAAACTGAGAAAATCTTGGAGAGTCTCGAAAACTACAGAAAAAACCAAAAAAAAAAAAAATCTAAAGCAAATTTGGTCAGTTTTTCTTGCCCAGAAAAAAATAAAGGTCAAATTTTCAAAAGATGGGAGCAAACTTAAGGATGCCAATGGTGTGTATCTTCGAAAACGCGGTACGAAAACTTTTAATTATGTCTTTCTGATATAAAAGACTAAATATAAACAACTTTTATTAAGAGCATTTGGATTTGAACTATGCGCAGTATTCACCAGTAAATTGTTGCTCGAAAAGAACTTTTCAATAGGCTAATTGGCTCTTCAGGCAAGTAAAGCAAAGGCTTTTGGTGACTTGCCTCCTACACTAACCGGCTTACTTTCCTTAAGGAAATCAGTGAAAGAGTGAGAAAAATGCATTTAAAAAGGAAAGTGGGACACCCGATGACACTGAATTCCAGGACTCTAGTGAAACTATTTTCATAATCGAAAAGTTATAACAAAGAAAATAATCTCGCTTAATAATGTGTTAGGAAAATCTATAAAGATTGCTGTTAAAAATTAGAAAAATATTGAACATAAAGTTATAAGGTGCTATTTATCTAGAACTATTAGGGATAACACGTTCCAATGGCGAGGTATGTATTTGAGCTGAGAGTTAAGGTTTGGGCTGCTGACAAACGATTAGATTGCAAAGTACACTCTCATATACATATTATCCAAAGTCCGTACACCATTATTTCCTACTGGATATTTTCGTACGCATATATGTTTCATAGGTATAAATATTAGATTTACAGTGCTGAGTTGCAAGTACGTCCACACTCTATCAACTCATTGATTTGAGCTCCCTTGTCCCTCGCTTCGTATCCATTAATTTCGTTATTTCTTATTTATAATTTATTGCTATGTCTATTATTAAAACTTGTGCAAAATTTATTAGTAAGTTACATATTTATGTTTGTATTTGGTTGTGTATGCAGATACCTACATATGTACCAATAAGCTGCCACGAAACTAACATTAAATATGCACCCTGTAGGAAATAAAACTACTTTAAAAGCAATTTAAAAAGTACTTTTTTACCAACTATAAGTGGTTGGAGTTCTTCCTTTTTTCATATAAGCAACTAACTTTATTAACATGGCCATGTCCTAGGAGCAGGTCAATTATCCGACTCTGCATTTTATTTCAACTAGTTTAAAATGCATTTGGTTTAAAGAACTTCAATGTCAGTATTTTTCGTTTGAATACGCATTCGTTCTGCACTTCACAAATGCTTTTTCATATTTCGAAGCCAAAAAAAAAAAATTCATTTCAACATTTTGCCTCTGATGGGATTTGAACCCGCACCTTCTGGAAGCTAACAAATAACAGCAAGCACCTCTGCACGCTCAGCCACAGCCAGACATGTAAGTGTGCTTTCAAATGTTCAGTTTGAATTGTGTGCAAGCAGCAAGCCGATTGTCCGACTCTGCATTTGATTCCAACTACTTTAAAATGCATCTGGATTAAAACACTTTAAAGTCACTATGTTTCATTTAAATACGCTTTAGGTCTGCACTTCACAGATGCTTTTTCATACATCCAAGACACAAATTGTTTCTTTTGGTAAAAAGGGTATCAAAATTCGAAACATTTACTCACTTCACTTGATTCAAAGTAGTTTTTCAATTAGTTTGATTTTAAAAAAAGTCACTTGTTTCCGACTGGGCATATACAATGTATGTATTTACGTAGTAGAATAACAATAAGTTTGGTACATTCATACAATACTAGTTACTTCGGAGGAAAGTCGCACATATAATGAACACCTTGTGTATAAATACGCTATAGAACGCTTAGAGTGCCAAGTACATATGTACGTATCATTTAACACGTTTGGAAATCACTGTCAGCACCATGAAATTATTCAATTTAAAAGACCAAAATTGCAGCAAAGATATTTGGTAGTAAGGATAAAACATTTGTCTTGGATTTATTTACATGTTTTAAATTCGTATTGAGGATTTTGCCTTCCTGGCTGTGTGCTATACATTTTTAGGGCAAAACAGACTTCAGATTCCCATTCAGTGTGTCAAAATGATAACGAAAGATTGGGATGATCCCTGTACTCCGACACCTCTTTTTTGTGTGGCTGTGTAATGTATGAATCATTGAGGGAACTGGGACTATACTTAATTGCAAAATATTTTTCTTTTCTAATGTTATTGTTAGTCAAAATTTATATTGCTATATATTTCCTAGTATTGTAGGCAATTCTCAATTTATTTGAATTAATCAGGCTGCGCAGGTATGTATTTATTAAATTCTCGTATTTGTATTTGTATAATTAAATAAATACATAACATGCCAAATGCTGTCTGGCAGCTTTGTTGCCTCATGTAAGAACAGCTCAGTCTTTGTGTTTGCAGGTAATTACACTTGTCACGAATACCAAAGGTTCGCCTTATCAATACTTGTCTATTATATTCATAATTATTTCTTATAAATTGATTCTACTAAAGTTATATGAGTATGTAAACGCCAGCCACACCAATTTGTGGCGTTTATTGAAATTCACGCTAATTGGAGTTCTTCTTAAATTTGGTACACATTCAAGTGTATGTACAATAGGCACATGTCTTTTTTAAATTAAATGTGCCTCGGAGGAGAGGATGAGCAATGATGAAAAACCAACAAAAATAACGTTTTTGTCAAAGTTCGGTACTAAATGTTGCCGCAGAGATCTACGAGAAAGAAAAAAAATTTCACCTGAAAACCAACGTGTCGCTAGCTAAGAGTGAAAAGTTGCTAAGCCCAATTTCCATATTGTATAATATTTCCGTTTTGGCATATGAAAAGTCATTAAGTTCCATATATTAGCAAATCTATCGCCAGAAAAAAATGCTAATACATTCTTCTTGTATCTATTTCAATAAGTGGTGTCGGCATTGGCGCCGTGGTGAAAAGAAGAGTATGGGAAGTGGCAAGGACTCGAAATTTAATTTTAAATAATGCTTAAGACGTTTATATTTGCACGAAAAATATTATAAATGGAATTCATATAATTTATGTGGACTCCAATGGAATCAATAAGTTTTCAACACTATTACAAGAACCATGGCCTAAAACAATGAAAATAGCAGGTCTTCAAGGATTCAACCATTTTTCTTGCGAAGACAGTAGCAATATCAAGTATACAGGCGTACGGCGATATCAAAGCATTGTAAAATTTGATCAGTACCACTATTTTAATATGTTCGAAGTTTGTTTTACTTTAATAAAGACCTTCATATAGATGTAGATTTATTTACAATAAAACCCCATATTTGCATTTAAAAAGCGAGTGTGTTTAAATTCTTAAACAAAAAATTTTAACCATTGGAAAAAATCGGAACGTCCGAACGGAAACTTTTAATCGCTATGCACTTACCATATAACATTTGTGAAAAATATTTTTATTGATTTCAGATATGTAGGTATTGGTGATGACTACTCATGACAAAAAATTTGTGTTCATTCAGAGCCTACTATAGTTTTTATAGTGAAAAAGTGTCTCCAAACGGAATGTCCGCAACGCAGGAAACACCCATTTCATTTTTAAGATTTCATTTATATACAATTACGCAATGGAATCTGGAAAATGTAACTACTCGTGAGATTTACTCCTATAAAGTCATATGCCTAATGTACATACATATGTATGTTTGTAGTGAAATATTTAAATTCGCTGCAATTATAGAAACAAACATATGTAGGTATATTTTCACATTAATTAATCATTTGCACTCAAATTATAATTAAATATTTGCATAAATTCTCAATAAAAACGATGCCAATTTGGAAAACGTCTATTAGCCAGGCATCAATTGAATTTACATCTGTCTTTGAAATAAATACACATGCCAGCTTATATTTATGTAAATATGCATGTATGTATGTTGCCGAGTTATCTCGAAAAGTCATTACACAAACAAAAGATTCAGCTATAAACTGAATTTGGAAAAATCCAAAACATGAGATAGAATTTGTCTTTGACCACTGTTTTGGGCGGTGTTTTTTCAAACGAATATATTAAATTACTCGAAAAAATTCATAGTGAACGTGGCGTCCGTCGTTTTCTACACTGAGTGCTGTTCATTGCATTTGAGGCCACTAACTTAGTCCCTACTATTTCGATAGGTGCTCAAGATTTTTTTTAGGACTGAGGCAAGAGTTTTAGCTAGAGAAAGTAATTATAGTCGAGTTACGGAAGTATAGCCAAGTGGAACTTTGGCACTAGATCCTACTCATCTCACACTTCTCTGTTTGCTTGAATCTAGCATCGGATCACATCAATCCATTCCTACAGCTATGAAGTCAAAGATTTCTACCATTGGCTGTGGATTGATTTGAAAGAGAAACCAGTAGCAATGGACTTTAGCAATCCTGCAGCCTGCAATATCTGCGGGCATTACATCCAACACAATAATGTGTATTAGAGTAGTAGTTATTCAGAGCACTCCACAGATTGTGATATTGGCAGCGCTTTGCAAATGGTTTAGCGCGCTCAACTATTCGGTATAAATTTGCATTTTGATGCTCACTTTGCAGTCAGTTATTTTTTTGGCTTGAAAACCATATGTACATATGTATGTTTGTTTATGCGCCATTCACTTACACCCACCCACTCCTGTCATCCGCATTCTACTGTCTTACTGTTTTTGTTGTTGTTTTATTTACATGCTTCCTCTTGATGTTTGCTCAATTTCAAATGATACCAGTTTTTCGATGTTGATGTTTTCCTGCTAAAATTTTTGCATAAACTCAGTAACTGTAACTGCTTCTCATAATTTTGTTGTTGTTCAGTGTTAGTGAAATGCAATAGGTTTCATGTGAAAAGCTCGTTTGAATGGAGCGTTTAAGAGGCAATCGACGCGTCAGCATGGAAATGGGTTGATAGAAAGATCTCAATAAAAAAAAAATGTTTGTTAGTGGAGTATTCGATTTTAAAAGTAGAAAATTTAGAGATATTGGATATTTTAGACCAAATGTTTTTGTTAAGATATTTTAAAATATTAGTTTTTGGTTTCGTTGGTTTTTGTTTTTCAATATAATTTTTGAGCGTACTGCTTGAAACACATTGAAAACGGCGAGCTACGGGCAATGCGTCAAATTATTTTAAAGCAAACCTTCATGCAGGTAATTATTTTGTCGGCGACAGGGCTACACATGGTCAAGTTAGGTCTATTTCTATTCTACGACCGGCAGACACAGTTCTACTTCTTCGTTTATGCTAAACTCACACAAATTCATAATTTCGTTGCGGCGTTAAAATAAAATGTATGTCGCCATCTACCAAGCGTTTAGATAATGAAGATAAAAAATTACAGTTGCGGTTCGTGGCCCCTAGTTATTAGTAAATTAGATATTTTTAATAAACATCTTGATAAATTAGATTAACTATTTAATGTAGAAATTAATATATTGAATCACTAATTGGCACAGAATTTTTCGATTTATCAATTAATACCAAATCGATTATTTTATTAATCGATATCAAAAGTATCGATTAAATAATCGATGCTTTATCAGTATCTAATTTTCTAAGCATTTATCGATTATATTTTCAAGAAAAAGTTATGGATATATTTTTCGATGTACCTTGTAGCGTTTTTAATTTGATATCGAATTTATCGATTAACTATTCAATACCAAATTTATCCATTTATGAACCGATATCGATATTATCGATTTACTAATTTGATTTATTCATCGAATTATTTTCTATAATTTTTTCCCAAGATATACATATATTTTTATCAACAGTATAGGTACTCCTTACATATTCATTTTACTTGTCTGTTTCTCTTCCTATTCTTGTGCTCATATTCCTTAAGCTAAAATTTGTTGCACATTACTGTACCTATAGCATACATTTATATCAAAAGTACTTGTGTATTTTACATTTAGGAAACTTGAGCTCAGCAACAGACATTCGATACAGTTGTACAGTTTCAAGTAAATTAATTGCAAATTGTTTCCGCTTATTATGATGTACATGGCGTATGAGTAACTTTTTAATTAAAGTGTGATGTCTTAAGTAACTAGGTGTAATTTGATATGAGAATTCGATGGAAAATTTGGAATGTTTCTGGTAAGCTAAGTTACTTCTGCCAGTATTGCTTTTATGGGCAAAAGGTAATTAAAATAAATGAAAAATCGCTGATAGAGAAAAAATATAAGCCAAAATAGAACTGTGTTTCGGTGAAAAGGAGAAAAAAAAAACATTGAGGAGCGTTTTGTGTAGATTAAATTCTACAAATATTAGATGCTATACATATAAGGACACATAATAATTACTAAATTTACAACAATTTCGAAAATTTTTATTAAAACCTAAATTATAAAATCTATAAAAGCCGGTTTTTTTTATTCTGCGCCGTTCGACTAGTCAGCGTCAGTGTCTACAGAACAGAGTTATACTAAAAATTGATTAATGCACTGCCATCGCTCATCTGCATCTCATTAAAAGTGCACACAAGCGTACAACAATACACTAAACATACAAATTAAATGAATGTTACTCATACGCCATGGCGACAGGAGTGATAGCGAGCGTTGATGCATTATGCAAGCAACACATTGCCACAAAAGGGGGGGGCGGGGGGGCGGCTACAGCAACATTGCAATGAAAAATAACACCAAATGTACTTGTTGTCGTTGTTGTGTAAACTGTGGAAAATAATGAAAATAATAACAATAACAACAACACTGCTGATACACATATTTAGCAGAAGTTGAAATATTGTCATCATGCCATGACAACAATCAACAAGCAACAAACAAACAATAAGCAACAATGTGCAGGAAAGTATGTACATATATGCTGCCCTGTTCGTATGTGTGTTTATGTGCGTGTGTGTGTGTGTGCATGTTTATTTCATGCTCACTTACATATGTATATACATATGTGCCGGTATAATTATTAACGAGCCCAAAAACAAACAAGAGCAACTGAAAATACATCTAACTTACCACAGTGGCGCTAAACTTCAATTTACAGTTCAAAATAGTGCAGAAATTAATTTTTCAAACGATTTGGTACTTTTGTTTTATGAAAGCCTATGAAAGATAAATAATAACAAAAATGCAAAGAACAAAACCGACTTCAATTCCCATATAAAATACTTTAAAGTTACCGTTAATTTCTTCATGATGCAAATTAAAATTTCTTACTGAAATTAAATTTTTTACCAAAATTAAATTTTTTTGGAAAAATTTTAGGTATGCAATTTTGTTGCGTATTAAATTTTTATTTTATAAATAGCAAGTTGCAAGTGCGTTGGAATTCTCGTTGAGTTTTAATAATATTTTTGGCTGTTATTTGGAAGTTTTATGAACACATGTACATTAGGGTGGATCACTAAAAAAACTGCGTGTTTTCTAACGGAGTTATATAATTTATTATGCTTTGAAGAGGTTTTTCAGGCCCGACTCATGAGTTTTTATTTTACATTTTTAATGAAAAAAGCACTGAAAATTGCAATTTTGAAGAAACCGATTCTTCTGTTCCTGTAAATAAATGGTAGATACATTTTTATTAAGTACATGTAGAAGCTTAAATTTTATAAAAAATTTTTACCAAAGTTAAAAAATTGAGTCTTTTTACCAAAATTAAATTCCTTGTAACCAAAATTAAAATTTTTTACCAAAACTAAATATTTTTTTAATTTTTAGAAAAATTTTAGGTATGCAATTTTATGTCGCATAAAATTTTTATTTTATAAAGTGTATGTTGCCTAGGAATTCTTGTTGATTTTTAATAATATTTTTGGCCGATATTTGGAACAAATTTTATGAACACATGTATATTAGGGTGGATCACTAAAAAAGCTGCGGGTTTT
This sequence comes from Rhagoletis zephyria, assembly GCF_001687245.7. Classification (NCBI taxonomy): domain Eukaryota; kingdom Metazoa; phylum Arthropoda; class Insecta; order Diptera; family Tephritidae; genus Rhagoletis; species Rhagoletis zephyria. The sequence continues at coordinate 92,347 of NW_016158232.1, read as the reverse complement.
CTAACGAAATTTTGTAATTTATTTATAATTCTTTGAAAAATGTGCCAGTAAGATTTACCTGAGCTGGACTGATGCCTCCAAAAACGTTATTATTTGGATTTCGTTATAAAATTTTAAACAGACCGTTTAAACTTAAACTTTATTATAATTTTTTGGAAACAATTAAAAAAAAATAATTTCATTTTTAAAAAAACTCGATTTTTTATGTATTTTCAAATATTTTGGCGGAAGTCTTAGAATACAATAAATTTTATATTTTCTACGAAAAAATAGTACCGTTTTTTTGATTGCAGATATATGGAAGAGAATGCTTAGCAACGTCAGCTAAAAAAACGTTTGAAAATTGAAGCCTTTGGACTTTCTTGAACAGTAAATTCCAGCTTGGCATCACTGTGCGTCCTTGTGCGGCTTTAAGTTGAGGTTTCGGCTGTTATATTTTCTTTGTTGTTGTGGTTGTTAAGGTGTCCCCTAGTGTGTACGCTTGGCATTCATCACTTTGCCATTCGCTTGCCTTGCTCGGGTGCAATGAATCATAGAAAATGTATGAAATATTTTACGCCCATAAAATATGCAACAAAAACAAATACACGCATACATACACCTCATCGTAACTTTCATCTATTCATTAAGGTTTATTTGCATTTAAATGCATAGAGATGTGTATGTATGTATATATATGCAGATTTTACTTGCGCATAAATTACGTTTGTGGCGTCAACCTAAGCACCAGTTCTTCAGCGGTTTTATGGCTGTTCTGCTGTGGCTGTTGCATTTCATGCTGCCAACAGCTAAGCCATAAGTGCTGCGTTTGCTTGTTGCATATGCATATATTGCTGTTTTGCTAGTATGCGTGCGTTACGTGTAAGGCTCTGCATAAATACACACTTGATGCACGCTTATCTTCCACACCACATCGACCATAAAACGCAGTAAATAAACAACAGTTTCATTAAGAGCGTGAGCGAGCGGGTGCGCGCATGTGTGTGATTGCGTGGATTTTATGATAATTTGGTTGTCGCCGGCGGCAGCAGCAGCAGCACCAGCAGCAGCAGCAAACGGAGTTCCCAAGCGAATGCCAACTCAAATAAGTGCAAATATTTAGCGCACTTCACTTATCACCTGTTGCTGTGAAGTTTATGCACTTTTGCATAAGTGCATTTTGTTGCTTCCTGCAAAGCTTCCTTCTTTGGCGATAATTGCGTTTTCGGGTGGTATGTGGCATACGAAACGTTCAGCATTTCGAAAGTTTATTTAAATAACTTACTTAGTCACCTTAAGCGAATTGATGATGAGTGCTGCGTGTTATATTTGGGTAGATTTTAGTGGGATTGTTTGTTATGAGCGCCTCATTTGCCATGTACATATTTAGTGTCTTGCAAATTAAGTGAATTGTGACTTACACAGTGAGCAAAAATTAAATATTTTTATGACAAAATCTAATATATTTATTACGAGAACTGGAAGAGGAAATACTGTCTCGCTGGATGAAAAAAATTATCTCGACTTTTGAAATGGTGAAATGATGCTTCTCACTGAGAAGTGAAGAAAATAAAAGTATGACATATACCTCTAATTGGTTTTAGCGGCAACAGGAAATATTTTTGAATAGATGTCTTGCGAGATACAACTTGGATCAAAGTTTGAGACTTTCTTCAAAAAAAAAAAAGATCCAAATAGTGAGAGAAACGATCTCAGTTGCGAAAGGGGATTTCTAATCAGCACAGTGATGGCTAAGGGGTTCGGAGGTGGAGTCTACAGTTAAAACCCAGAAGGCTACTTTTAAAAAGCTAGCGAAGAGACAGCTCTGGCTTCTGGGCTAAGATTTACATCATAGAACTATGTCAAAGACTTAACCCAGTCAAAGAACGCGCCTCACCTTAAAAGTTCAGAGGGAATAAAAAACAAATGCCGTATCCTCGCATAGAAAAAAAGGTATCAACAAAATTGCCAAATTTTACTAACGATACCCAGATCTTTAAAGAGGGCCTTCAATCGCCAGACCATTTGGTACTAGAAATAATGTAGAGGAGGTTCGAACAGCGGGGGACTTGGAGGCATTTCCATATTACATTCTGGAATCTTTATAAGCCAATACTTACCTGATTGAGCTGTGGCAAGGGATTGGGTCATTCAGTTATCTGAGGGCTCTCTATCAAGTCTTGATTGGATAGTGCTGTTGGCCAGTGAGATTAGCGAGTGGCAGGATATAAGCACAATTAAGGAGAACTCGCTGCCTATTATTACTGCGAGCAATTAGGTAATACGCTAAGGTTTTTACTACTTCAGTCAACAAACTCAGAGGCTATAAATGACAGGTACTTTCACATATGCAGAAATCTAAAAAGCAAAGTAAAAAAATGGTCTTACCAATTTTTCGTAACTATCGTTTAGCATCCTCTCTTTGACTCTTAGTATTTTAGGCAAGAAATGCCGTCTCTTGCATTTAAAAATTGTTTTTTTTTTTAATTTTTCAAGGACTTTCGATATATATTGCGATACTTTACTCATCAGGATTTTTTGAGTTCTATAAGTTTTTTTCGATAACAGTTCATCATATTTGGCAATGTATTTGGAAAATATTTTGGATTCGCAAATTTTCAGCACTTTTCTGTAGCGTTTGTTTTGGTTGTCAGTTCTTTCAATACCTTTCTGAATTTTTCTAGGTCATTTAAATTTTTTCGAGATATTGGAACTTCTAAGACATAATTCGGTAGCCTTTAATAGCTTTTGGGACCTTTCATAAAACATACTTTTGGGTTGTAAATTAGTGCAATTCGATTTGTTTTTGCGCTCTTTCGGAATTTTTCGGGACATGTACGGAACTCACCCGGATTTCTTTTGAGAATTTTCAGATTTTTTCGGAATTAATTCAACATATTTGCAAATTTATAACGAAAATATTTTAGATTCGGAAATTTTCGGCACTTTTCCGAACTTCTTGGTTTGGTGGCCAGTTTTTTTAGCACCGTTTTGAAATTTTCTAGGTCATTACATTTTTTTTGATATATTGGCACATCTAACGCACAATTTGGGAGGCCTTGATATTTTTCGGCACCTTTCATTAAACATACCATTTAGTTTTTAAATTAATTTCCAGAATCAGGATTGTTTCAGTACCTTGCGGTATTTATTTTTTTTATATTTATCTTTATATTTATTTATATGATCCTAAGAAATTTTTACGGTTTTTTCGGCACCTCTCAGCATGTATTTGGGTTTGAAATTTTTTCGGGAATTCGAAGTTTTGCCGCGAGTTTCTGTATTTTTCGTTTTTTTTCGAGACTTGTCAGAATTTTGTTTTGGTCACTTTGCTTTAATTTTTTTTGTGACCATTTAAAATTTTTTCCTTATATTTTGAAGTTTGTTCGGTACGTTTAGTTTCTTTTGGGATTTTTTTAAGAACTTTTCAATACTGTTCGGAATAGTTTCGTGCTTGTGATCTTTACTAGACTTTTTGATGTTTTATTTCGGGTATTTTGGAAATGTTCTTTTTTTAATGCATAAAAAATAAAATGTTCTTTGTAATAAATATGTAGATACGTACAGAAATTTATACATATATGTATATATGTAATGCATACAGGTTGCGTTTTTTGCCGAACTTAAAATTGGAAACAATACGAGTAAATCGGTTAGGCGACTAGAACGCCCATGGATAAAGACCTTGCAGGACCATCCTGAGGCTGATTATGGTGAATATTCTAAAGTAACCATATATTTGTCAGATAAATTGGACTTGTAAAATACAACGTATGCGGATGGCTGGTTCTGCTTGGAAAGAGGACTGCTATTATTTTCTTTTGAATAAATTTCACTTTCGAGATAGCTTTAATTATTCAATTTACTTCTTTATTAATCTCTTTAAAAGTTAACCCGCTCACAAGCCAAAGGTTCGTAGTAAAACTTTTAAAATATGTTCCTGTGGTATCTATATTAGTAAAACTTTTTGCCCGTTGCTTTCAGCCAGCATGCAGATATCTCTACTTTTAATAAAATTATAAATACATCAATTCATTTGCCACTTAATTTGCCTTTATATATACCGAGCTCATTCCCCTGGAAGTTACAATACACACATTGCAGTGCTTTTTTTATGCTCTTTCTATTTTTTGCTGACCATTCAATATCCTCTTAATCCCTTAGACACTTAATCACGCAGCTTTGTGCCAATATTTATATTTGCACGCAAGAGTACATATATTTCCTAAAATATGCACATTTGTATATATGTACATACGATCATATATGTATATATCTTAATATGCTTGATTAATTTTTGCTTATCATTTTTACTTGCAATTTGCATAGTTAATTTTGTGGTAATAATTCAATTAAAATTTATGAAGCGTTCAAATGATGAATTGAGCATGAAAGCAATATGCGGCGATGTGACAGGGTTAATAAATTTGAAATACGAATATGGAAAGTAAGTTAAAAAAATTGCTAGTGTTAAAATAAGTGTATGAAAGAAGAGTTTATTTTTTAAAGGTCAAAACAATAGTTTATACAATGCGCAATTCTCAAGGGCGTAGTAAAAGGATAATTGTGTTTCAACTTTGTTGAAAATTATATATGTATGTATAAAAATAACTCGCATGTATAGAATTGCAAAAGAATATGCAAATCTGCCACAAAAATCATCAGCAAAGATATCATAAATAGCAAGTTGTATTTTTTGTTTTATTCAACTTTGACGCAGCAACTTTAAACCGCTCTCGATGAGATCCATATTGAAAAACTATTATTTTTTAAACAGCTGAAAAATTAAATTAAATATTTTCATAATGGTGTCAAACGAGAGAGGTTTACGCAAGGTGTATCTCAAACATATGTATATATTTTTGAAGTGGCTTGCCACCTGTTTAGGAACTCCATACCACTTTAGTAAAAAATCTAAACGAAATAAGTGGTTTTGAGCAGGTGGCAAACCTTTGCAGAAACATTTTCGAAATACGCCTTTCGTAAACCTCTCCCGGTTTATAACTTTATGAAAATATTTAATTTAAATTTTTAATAAAATTGATTCCATTTGATACCCATATAAAATATTTAATTTAAATTATTATTGAAATTGTTTTTGGAGTTCCTAAACAAACAAAAAAAAATTCTAAAACCTATCTCGTTTGACACCCATATTAAAATATTTCATTAAATTTATAAATTAAACTGATTTTTACCTTCTAAACAGTTGACAACCTTCTTCAACGATATTTTAGAAACAATGCACTCGTTTGACATCCATATAACAATATTTTAGTTAACTTGTTAATAAAATTAATTTCGAATTACGAAACAAGTGGCAACCCTTTTCAAAAATGTTTTCGAAATGAAGCTTTATTAAATCTCTCTTAGTTTTGATGCCCATAGAAAACATATTCAAAATAAAGATTTCTTGCAGCCCTTTTTTTTGATATACAGATAAAAATATTTAATTTAACTTTTAAATAAAAAGATTTTATTTTTTTATTAGGTGGCTACCATCTTCTGAAAAGGTGATAAGAAATCTTTATTTTCGCATTAAATTTTTTATGCTATACATTTATTGAACATAATTGCAGCGGACAACGTTGACAAAATATTTCAAATCAAAATGACAACTGACAGAAGCCGTCGTGCGCCGCAATTGTGTTTACCCTGACGGATTTCACTGCGGCAATCGTGCAGCTGTTCACTTACCGCCGACCGCTTCACCGTCGTCCGCTGTAATTCCGGGTTGAGCTTAATTGATTTCCTTTTCTAAATGCCAGATAATAAATGTAAAGCAAGTAGCTTGATACAAAAGAGCTTAACTACTTTCTATGTATTATTAATCAAAGAAATTCACTTAAATTAATGAAGCAAACAACTAACCACAACAAGGTACTCAAATGCATATTTTTTAATATGTTACGCGCTGTCATTTCAATTAAGCAGCCATGTCTAAAATAGAAGAAAGCATATTTGTGGTTTTCTAATTATGCTATCTTGTAAGAGACAAAGCCCTCCGCCATGCTCAGTTTTTCCATTATTGACGAGAACATACGACGGCAGTTCGCTAAGTGAGAACCTTTGTGAACAAATAATATTTTCTTCCCTTGCAGTGCAAATGCAGTTTTCCTCTTAGCATAGTGTTGTTTTAGTTTATACATAAACTTAGGGCAACGTTTTGCAATTTTTTTTATCCTTTTCAAAAACCACTTTAAAGCTTAAAATAGTGATTACTCAGAATTCTTACCATTAAGCCATTTATTTCGGTTTAGAAACAAAAAAGTTGTCGAAGGGTGCTACTGTGCGAAACGAGTGAGCCGCATAGGCTGAATTTGGAAGCTGTTCATAACTTAGGTTGTGAATTTTGCTATTCACTTTTTTCTATTCTAATCGGAAGTTAGGTCTGCCTTAAGCGCTTCTCAAATACAGACTAAATGGCACAGCAGTCTAACGAAAGGTGGTTATTGGCAGAAGCAGTTCAAAAAATCATTGATCCACCCTTGTATCTTTACAATGTTCACCCTACATCCTTCTACTTTGAAGAGACATATCCTTGCGCTTGTCGCTCATTAATCATTTATGCAGTAAAATCAATAATCAGAACTTAATCAAGTGGTAAGCTACTAAAAAAGTCTACCTCAAAGTCATTTTCATCAGCATAACCGCAGGAATATTATTATACGAATTACGTTAGCTTTGACGCACCCATAACCACATATGAAAATATTTCGCTTTATAAATATTTGGAAAACTACTAAATAAATGCTGATATACTACAGCATATGTTTAAAAGTATCTATAGTATGTGTGTATATTGTATATATATGTAAGTACGTCAGTAAAGTAGAGAGGTGCACTTGGGCCAAGTCGACACGTTCTGTTGTTTTGCTTCCGTTCGCTCGTCTAGAAATAATGGTGGCACGAGCGTCGTAGAAGCGCTACTAGAGCAGTACAGTGGCAGTGATAGTGTCTATATTTTCAATTTATTTCTTTCCGCTTAAAAGGTAGGTTACTGATTTCCTACCTTATTATTCGCGAAATTACATGCTCGATTATTCTACGAATAGTTTGTTTAAATTTCGGACTTTTTAGAGCGTGATATAGCTGGTGTGGTGTGCGTAAATTTACTACGAAAGTGTGTACAAGCTACAAAATACACATCTGCTGTTTGATTTCACCCGTAGAATGGTGTAAAGTCGCTAACAAAAAGCGAAAATGTGTAAACGAGAAAAATACATATTCATCGTGTAAATTTACCAAAAAATTTTAAAAATAAACAAAAATATACTCGATTTAAAGGCGCATTTTTAAACAGATTTTTTTAGAGTGTAGCGAGTTGGCCATTTTTATAGGCGCAGCTGTTTGTTGCTTCGCCCTACAAGAGAGCTCTGTCCGCCAACTTTTATCTGCCTACCGGAGCAAGTATGTTGTAAGTAACGATTTGTAGGAAGTTTACATACAAGGACATGCCCTTGCTCGCAACTTCGTCTGCCATGCAATTACTCTATACATATGTCACTAATGCCCTGGCTTAGTGTCTTACTTGCTGAGGAATTTTCTGTATTCTATCGCTACTATTGACGAGGTTTTACAGCGGTGTTGCAGTCCTGTGACCCATAGCTCCTTGGCAGGTTAAAAGAAGCGTCGATAAGCCAAAGTGCAGAACCTTCGATGAGATAAATTTGGAGTGTGTAAGGCTGCCTTCTTTTATGTCGGTACAGTTCTAATCTTCTAGGTATGAAGGAAACAAATAATTGTACGAGAATTTTTGGAAAGAATGAGTCAAGATTGCCATTTCTTCCATACGAAGTACGTCAATGTCTAGAGAACTGCACGATTACATAAAAAGGTAACATGTTAATAATGGGCGATGTCGATGCGGCGAGTACGTGGGTCAAAAAATGACTAATTTTCAAGAATTATTTTTAAAATATATTTCTTTATGATGAGATGATTTATTTTGTGTGAATCAACAATTTTTTGTAATTTGTTTTCGTTGTAAGCATTTGCGTTTAATTGTAATACTTCCTAAGCCACGAACTAAATACTCATACATATATATAATTAAATATATGCATGTCAGTGGCGGGTACAGGATTTTATTTGGGGAGGAGCGATTGGGATCAATTTGTCAAATAACATTAAATTACAGAGGTGTAACTTGATTCACAGTGGAGTGACCAATTGAAGCTATATGGCACACCTAGATCTAAAGTGAGCAGATTCAACGCAATTAATACAAAAACAATTATAAAAGTAGTTTTAGTTCATTTATATAATCATGAAAAGAAAAATATTTCCATCAACTGGATTTAAATTCTATGAATTAATTTATGCAAAACAAATCACACAAAAATTTTTGTAGTTGAATGCAAGCTGCTGCTGCTGATTTTGGGAATGGCTTTTCGCTTGTTTTCCAATTGTTTTCCACCCCTTTAATCATGTAGAATATCGGGGCAATAACTACTGATTAGGCCGGGACTGATTAATTTATTGTAACCGTTTTCGTAAAATGGGCTCTTATAATAAAAATTGAACATTAAAGGAACGGTAATGGAAATGTTTTTAATTTTTATTACATTTTTCAAGTTTTTTTTATGAGCATACAAATGTCTGGTTGCACAGTTGAATGTGAAATTTTCTACGTTCATCACGGAATTTGACAAAAAGGAGTACCAGAAAGTTTGATTCGTGCTTGTCATAACTTACGACACTCACATATTGACAATATTTCACCAATTGTTGTTATTTTTATAAGTTTAATTATTTGTTTTTAAAAACACAGTATATTTTTTAACAAACACCATATACCTCCGAGTTTAAAGTTTTGAGCATAATTAAAAAAGCAATCAACAAACTTTGTTAAAAATTTCGAGCTTTATAATTCGATTTTTTAGAAAAATTTTGAGTATGCAGTTTTGTAGCCCAATTACAATTACCATTAACTAATATTCGGCCAGCGGTTGAAATTCAACCTTTTAAATTAAGGGGAGTTGAAGTGGGCTGAGCTGAGCCGAGTTGAGTATAGAAGTGAACTGAGGTGAACAACATCTCAGAGTATAACATAACATAACATAAATTAACACAACACAACACAATACAACACAGCACAATACAACAAAACACAACACAATACAACTCAACACAACACGACATAACATAACATAACACAACATTAAATAACATAACATAGTATAACGTAACATAACATAACACAACATAACATAACATAATATACCATAACTAAACATCATAACATAACATAATATAACATGACATACCATAACGTAACATAATAATAAAATACCATAACATAACATGACACTACACAAAACATTTAAACACAACACCATACAACACAACACAATATAACATGTTATTTCAATATTTTTCGTCCTTTCCTTTTTCTCTTTTTTGTTTCTTTTTTTGTCTCTGCCGTTTTTCTATCTTTTCATTTTTATATTTAACACTTCCTTGACTTTCATTCAGAACTTTATCTGTAATTTTTTCTTTATCTAATTCACCCACACCTTCGCTATTATATTATCTAAGTACCTTTGCTATTATAATAAGTATTTAAATTTACCTTCCTCTTTGTCCTTATGTTGAGGTTTGTTTACTTTTATTTTAATCTCTGCATTTATCTCTTTCTTCTTCTATATACTCAACTTTACCGTCTTCCTTGTTTGAGTTTTGATCTACTCATGTACTTACATACATACATATGTACATCTTATTCCGAAACTGCTGCTTAGCATCCCTGTAGGGAAACCCCGAACTGGTGAACCAAATTTGTAGTTCCGTACTAGCTCTTTATCGCCAAAAACGAACCAGTCCGATAGTAACTAGATCGCCACCAGTTCAAAAGCATCGATGTGTGGTACTTTTAAAAAACAATTTTAGAAATCTTTATCTAAAATTACGAATTTAGAACTGGTTCGAAACTACTGAAAAAGGGATGCAGCGGGGGCTTGTTTACTTTAAATAGATTTTTGCTTGGCGGGTTTTTCGTTCAAATACGCTTCCAGTCTGCACGTCGCAGATGCTTCTTCATAGTTTGGTAATACAAAACTAATATTTGTGTTATCATCATAACATTATGGGACCTTCTGGAATATAACCAATAACAGCCAGAAACTCTGCAAATTCAGCTACAGCCAAAGGTATGTAAACGTGTTTTAAAATGCACAATTTAATTTACATTCATTCAAGCAAATTTGATTTCAGATTGAAAATACATTTCTCTGCAAATAATTAAAAATTGCTACCATGGTAACCCAAAAAGAAAACATCTTGTTACTTTTTTCGTTTACAACTGGTTCGAAACTATAGAAAATGGGGTGCAAAGCGAACTAGATCCCATATGTCGAATTTAGGACTGGTTCTGAACTATAGAAAAGGTAATGCAGCGAGGGACAATTTCCAATTCCTATGACATCGCTGTGTTAAATTCGCCAGTTGTTTGCATGCAAAAGAGATTTATCGCGAACTAGTAGTGGTTATAAATGTACTAGAAGCGCACCAGTAAATAGATTCGTGGATTTAGTGCTGATACACATCGTTTTTAAATCAAAACTTGGTAGGCAAAAAGGAATTTCGGTCGAATTTTTATACTAGGTATGGGGCTTTTCCATGCAACAGCCTTGTAAATGAAATGATAGTGTGCGCGGGAGGTATTTTCACGAACCAACAAAAATATCGCCAAAAAAGTAATATATGGACAAAAGTTCATTAAATGCAAGCACAAGCAAATCAAAATTTAAAAAAAGTGTAAACAAATCATAACCCTAATTTACATGTATGGCATTGGTATTGGTGTCACTTTTAAATTGATTTTTTGGCTTCATGTTAAACTAATTTGAAATTTTAAAAATTGTCTGCACATCAGCATAACAATACCTTTCCAATAATATATAATTGGTTATACCTAGACGTATAGCTTAGCCGTCAAAGGGGTGTGAAGGAAACATGATTGCCTATTTATATATAAGATTTTTGGGAACTCATTTTCGTTGAAGGTGTGGCTCATATCATCCAATATAAAAAAAAAATCGTCGAAAATGCTTCCTATGGCGTAAAATTACTGACATCGTCAATAAAAAAATGCCAAAAATCAAAGGTAAATCAACGGTTTAAACTTGCAATAAAATTGAATGGGCTAAAAAAACTGCGTACTCAAAATATTTCTTAAAAATCGAATTAAAAAGTTTCAAATTTTAACGAAAGTTTGTTGATTTTTTTTAATGTTGCACAAAGATTCAAGTTTGGATTTAAATATTTAAAATTAAAAAAAAAAATATTAAGGCGATCGCCCCTATCGCCACTCCCCTGTATCCGCCATCAGTGGCATGTATGTAGTATGTGAATACTTTTAAATATCTGCAGTTTGTTCAGTGGCCACTTTGATATTCCGCACATTTTCCGTATACGCCAGCAGTATGAATAACTTTGTGAATTCACGTTTCATAATATTTGTTGTTTTTGTTAAATTTGTTTGCCTATTTTTCGCACCGTTGCATATTAATATTTATAACAAAATATATGTACATATGTATGTGTGCAGCACGCTATAAGTATTAGCGCAACTGCTAATCGGATAATAGCGCTATAAAATTTCGCCACTCAGTTGTTATTACAATCGCTGGCAATATTTGCTGTTCGGTTTTTGTTTGCTGCAATTTTTTTTTTTGCATTGCGGCATTTGAATTATTATTGCTATTTTCGACTTGCAATTCCATTTGTATTGCGCTGTTTTGGCTTCCATTTGTTGGATATTTTGAAAAAATCTCTGCATTTACCACGAATTGCAAATTTTATCGCTTCTCGTCACTTTTAACTTTATTTACTTAATTTTTTTTTTAATTTAATCTGGTACTCTATTTGCGCTGGTTTATTATTGGAATTAGTAAATGTTTGCCGCGCGAATAAGTTTATGTTTTCCCGTGCGCATTTGTATTTGTTTTGCACAGGTAGAGGAAGGATGAGAATTATTAGAGATACATTTTTAAGCGCATTAAAGTTGCATCTATGTATATGGGACGTGTACCAATCGGCTTAAAGTGAGTAATTCTATTTGGATTGCTTAAATTAGGTTAACTATAAGTGGATAAGTTGAAATTAAGCAGATTATTAAAATAATATGTATATTTACATATATAGATAGTTCATAAGCAGCACCTATTCGCAGAAGAGAGGTTGGTGAGTATTTAGGTTAGTTTATGAAGGTAGTATTTATATACATATACAACTGCAACTGCATACGTTCGATATGAGGAACTGCAGCTTTCCACATTGAATACACTACCCGGTTTCGAAAGTCATCTCGCCTTATGCCTGGAATGCAGGCGTATAAGGTAGTAGTTATTATGCCTAGCGTTGAGCGGTCCACAATGTTTCGGATCCGGTTCCTATCTACCTTTCTATAAAGAATATCACTAAGCTACTCTAGCTTGGCAAATAGTGTGAGCCCGACCAGGGAGAAAATAGTCTCCTCTGCAGAGTATCATAGCTCTCTCTGGAAGTGGTAAAATCCTGGAGAGCATTGCTCTTCCCTTTCCAGAAATTTCAGACTCTAAACGATAAGATCTGTTGGTATAGAAATCTTTGATTTAACATCTAAAACTCAGCGTCCTTTAAGCTATTAGTTCTGATTTTTTGTATGTGCTTCAGCGAAAAAATTTCTCTCTAGGGTAATCAGTACACTCTGGAAAATGGTTGACCATGAATACATTCAGCGTTTCACTGCAAAATGAGTTCCATTTGTCGTTAAGCTCCTAGGTGTAGTTTTGATCCGTCCAGGGTTTTTGATGAAGCTTTTAAATTTTTATATACACTGAGGTTTTTTTTCGTTGTTTCCACTAAAGCTTTTCCAAGATGCCTTTTCGCTTTACTGACAGACTTAAGGAATACCTTTCAGTCATCATTACATTTCACTTAGCCACGAAGATTTGTAAAGTTCGAAATATGAAATAGCACGCACGACTTTTTTAAATTTGAATTGGCTTCTAAGTGCACCAATCGAAAAAGGCACTTATCAAAAAGTCGGTTGGGTTTTAGGTGTTTCGTTTTGAAACAACCTAGGTTTTCTATAAATTTTTTTTTTATTGTTAGTCGATTACCGTCAAAGGTTACCTCGATATTTGAAAATGTTCTAAATTGACGCTTAGACTAACGTGACTTTTTAGAAATCAAAAAAAAAACATAAATAAAATTGTGCTGATTAGCTTATCAATAGAACCAGAGTTCCTGAAAAGGAAAAAAAAGTTATGCAAAATACGCAAAAAACATTTTTTGGTAAAAGGTAAAAATTATTACTGTTCTGGGTAGCCTTTCTTCAGTTTTAGAGTTCCTGGAAAGAAACAAAAGTTCTGCAAAATTACCCGGGCAAAAAAATTTTCAAAGGAGTCGAAAAAGTCTAATGTTTGAAAAATATAAAAAAACTACTGCCGCTCGGAGTAGATTTTTAATATAATTTATTTTTTTTTTGAAATAAGTTAAATTTTTGAAAAACTAAATATTTACTAGTGTTCTGAGTAGCTTTTAAATAGTTCTAAAGCTCCTGAAAAGGAAAAAAAGTTCAGCAAAATTTTACCGAAAACAAGTGTCTATCAAATAAGGTTAATGTGTGAAAAAATAAAAATTTAATATGTTCTGAGTGGCCTTTATATAGTTCTAGAGTTCCTGAAAAGGAAAGTAAGTTCTGCCAAAATAAGCAGCAAAAAATTCAAGAAAGTCGTAAATGCGTAAAAAAAACCAAAATTAAAAATGTTCCTGAAAAGGAAAAAAAATTTCAAAATTATCCCGAAAATATTTTTTTTTTTCAAACGAGTGGAAAAAGTTTAATGCTTGAAAGAAAATAAAAATTAAAACTGATACCAGTAGCTTTTAAATGATAGTCTAGAGTTCCAAAAAACATTTGTCTAGAGTTTATGAAAAGGAAAAAAAGTTCTTCAAAATTATGGCGAAAGAAAATTTTTTCAAAAAAGGTTCTATATATGAAAAAATAAAAATTTAAGTTTAATAGCTTTTCAATAGCCCTAAAGTTCCTGAAAGGGACAAAAGTACTACCGATTTTTTTTTTTCAGAAACATCGAAAAAGTTCAATGTTTAAAAATAAAAATAAAAAATAAAACTTGCCTAAATAGATTTTAAATAGATATAGATTTCCCGAAAAGGAAAAAAAATCAAAAATTACGCAAACAAAAATTTCAAACAAATCGAAAAAGTTTGATAAAATAATCACTACTATTCTGAGTAGCTTTTCGGTAGTTTTAGAGTTCCTGAAAAGGAAAGAAAAGTTCAGCAAAATTATATCGAAAACCAGATTTTTTAAAAAAACTTCAATGAGTAAAAAAAAAGTAAAAATTGAAACTGATCCGAGTAGCTCTTCTATACATAGCTCTAGAGTTCATGTAAAGGAAAAAAGTTCTGCGAAATTACGCCAAGAACATTTTTCAAAAAAAATCTAAAATTTTTAAGTTTAAAAAAAAAATAAAACTTAAAGCTATTCTGAGTAGCTTTTCAATAGTTCGGCTGTTAAACCTTTAATCTACGAAACCGGATAAAAGCTACGGAACCGATGCTCCATAAACTGAGGGTCAGTTAACATAGCTTCAAAAATAATAGCTGACGAGTTGACAGAAACAGACTTTGACACTGAGAATTCCGCTTCATTCACGCAGAGGATATCGGAAAAAGAATTTTTGTTTAGGCTTATGACAAGCTAACTTTTTTTTGTTTTTGTTCAATTAGTTCCCCTCTCATTTCTGTACCATGGGGTATTCCACCAAACTTAAAAAGGAAAAGCGGAAATTTATTCAAAAACACTTGACCTCTTTTTTGTTAGAAGTAATAAAAGTAGACATACCATCGTTTAAGGGCTCACCTCGTAGATTGAGTTGAGATCTATAATATATGATGTGAATTTGCCTTAGATGCCATGACAATAGAAAGCTTTGTGTCATCGGTTTGCTTAGCATCTTCTGTAACAGTATTGATAAAGAATCACCCGTATGAAGATGGCAGAACCCATGTATACTTCCATGGCTTGACTAGCTCAAATCGCGCCTATTCAGACGGACCACACGCACGGTAACTGCAAGAGAAAATTTAACCTTAAGAGGTTTGTATCAACACACATAAGGTTCGGCTGATTGGAACTAGGAGTAAAAGGAACGTTAGGCAGGCCCCTTCGTTGCCATCGTAGGAGCTCGAGGCTCTTTCATAGGTTGAGAGTTTGCATTCCGACACTTTGGTCTCCTGCCTATATGATACCGTTCGGAGAAAAAAAAAAAACAAAGAGGAGATGTGGCGGTGTCCGGGAGACTTCATTTTACTATATCGAAAAGCCACTGAATTCAAAAGATTCAAGTGGGCTCGCATAACTCCTTAGATAAGTAGAGTGGCTAGATTTGTATGGACAGCGGATGAACGATGATTTCTCATCGAGCACCTTGGTATTGAGGAGAGAATGGCTTAAACGCTTTTTGGATTTATTTAATCAGGTCTAAGCGCCCTATTCACATTCAGCTGCCCCCCACTCCAGAGCTGAGCCTCAGTTAAACGAAAAAAATTTAAAAACCATTTTTCATTGTTTTTAGCTTTGCAAACCGTTATGCATTTCAATTTATTCAATTACAAATTACAGCTTGAGTTAACGAAATTTGAGAGCAGAGTTTACATACAAAAAAAAAAAAAAAGAAAACTGCCTTGCCTAGTTAGTGTTAATGTTTTTACAAAAATTGTACTTTATTCTCCTACTGCCCATCGAAAAATTGAAACAACATGTTTTCAATGCCTCCCAAAGGATTTAAACACATACTCATGCATAGTTAAAATGGCGCATGACATAACGATTTCAACACGTGACAAATAAATTAATTTTTTGCACGCGAAAAAAGTGTATGAGCTAAAGCTATACACACACTTGGCGCTTGAGTGTCAAATACGAGCACATACTTATATTTGCGTGTGCACTAGGATGGTCTAAAAAAAAACGTCAAGTCGGATTTTGATATTAAAAAATTTTTAGAGGTCGCTTAAAGCGTTCAAAGTTCTCCATAAATTTTATATGAAAAAAAAATATCGTAGAAATGATATAGAATTCTTGAAAATCAAAATGTTTCAATCGGAAAACTCTATTTCTCCTTAGCAGACTTTCAATAATAACACCCGATTTTTTTATTTAATCGTATAAAAAATGCCAAGAAGGATGGCTTTAAATTTGGATTTAACATTTTCACATGCAATTTTGGCCCACTCTAGTGTGTACTCATTTGTGTACTTATGTATGTATCCATCATAATAATGACAAAATTAACAGAGTAATTTACATTGCAATGATTTGTGTAAAATTGCAATTGCAATTGCACGTGCGATATTTTATTTTTGAATACCTTAAAATTAAAAAATAAATTTTTTTTCAAGGTGTTTGCGCACTGCAGCTTTCCATAGTGTGGAGCTACGAAAAAAAAATTGAGTGAATGAGCAAGCGAATGGCATTCAAATTGTGCAACCGCGAGTTAAATTGGCAATTTAATGCTAACTGCATGACTAAAAAAAGTAAAGCTTTAAGTGCTCGTCGCATAATGGAGGCAGGTAAATGAGAAATGTTTGGTGCACTAAGTGAAACTTAAAGCGTAAATAAAACACGTACGCAATACGACAATATCAAATTGAAAATATGGCGACAATTGATGTAAAGTACAAAAAAAAATTAAATAAAAATTAAATATTGTATTTTAAAAACACTTAACAAATGATAGAGATGTATGTAAACAATATGTAAATGATTGCTTAAATTGAATTAAATATACATATATTTTTTTTTGGCAAATTCGAGCGTACGTGTCTGTCTGCATCTTTTATTATTTCGTTAAGCAAATCTGTTGTTTGTGCAAATTATATATCGTGTTAATTCAATTAAAATTGGTAAATAAAAAAAAAATATATAATTGAAATTATCGCAGAAGAGATTGACTAAAACATGCAGCTGTGCTAACAATTATAAAAAATGCAGTGCGCTTGGAAAAAAAACTATATTAGTATGCATGCTAGTCAACAAAAAAAGTCAGCCGTACACCCCGGAGTCTAAAATATTTTTGTAAGGCAAATTTCTAAAAATGTTTTTTTTTGGGTCAAAGATAGGATTCATCCTTTTAACATTTTTCGGTGGCTCCTACATACATTCGCAAATAATTTTTTAAAAGGGTCTACTGAATTAATCGAAATACTTCCATAGCATAAGTTTAATGATTTTTGTTGAGCTTTAGTTCGCTGACCTTAGGGTGGTTGCAACTGAGATCAAGTGGATAAATTCTGGAACGGGGTACTTGAAAAAAAACTTTTAAACCAAAAAAAAAGATTGTCACCTCGAACAAAAACAGGTATATCATACTTAAAGATCTGGCTGTAAACGTCGAAAAATCTAAAAAGGGGACGCCTACGTTCACCGAAAAAAAATTACAATTTTTTCCAAATAGCCTTCAAAAATACGTTACACTCCAGGATGTATGGCGAACCTCTTTTTCTGGTACGATCTAATGTATAGGAATATATTAGGGTGCATCACTTTCCATAGAAAAAAAATTATACTATTTTTCCTTTTGAATAAAAACTTTATTAAATTTTAAGACTTCCGCCAAAATACTTAGGAAAATTATTAGGATTTACACGATTTGAATATAACTCCAAAAATCCATTTTTTTTTTAATAAAACTAGTTTTAAACATTTTTTTTTTTGGGAAAATCGCCTCTTATGATAGAAGAGTGTAAGGTAGTTCCAGACAAATAGTTGACTTACAACCGCCCCTGTGAGAGAACAGTCCTAGTTTCAAGAGCGTTTTACACCGTTCATTATTCCAAGATACTAAAAGACATCGGGCCTTCCTCTCTCCCACAGGGATTCTAGCGGTGGTCGGCGAATTATATGAGTGATCGGCAGTCGACAGTAATCTTCCGAGATCAAACCACAAAACCCAGATTAATCAAAGAATTGTTCGATATTAGCGTCTCGGAATGGAATTAATGACCTCTGTTCGAAAGTAAACGGCTATTTATTCGAACTTTGTCGCTGCAAGGCCCCTAACACTCTCCTCAACGAAATCAACGGCGACCCTCTTCACCACCTGGACGAAGGACGTCAGGCTACAACTGGGCATTCATATCGATTGCACACCAATTACGACGGTTAGAAACCTTAACATTTTAGGGGTCACCTTTGGCAGCCTGCTCTCCTTCTACGCGCACTCAACTACAATTGTCAATAAAACACAAGCCCCAAAAAAGGCCTCAAGTTGCTCAACGGCAGCACCTGGGAAAATAGACAAAGTAACGTGTTGGCAACATACATACAAGGGAACTGTCCGGCCAATTCTAAACTATGCTGCGCCTACTTGGTCACCGGGGACCAGTTGGATGCAGCTACAGACTTGTCGGAATACCGCACTCTGGACAGTGACAGGATGCCTTTTGATGTCACCTAAACACCGCCTGCACACCGACGCCCAAATGCTTCCCGTAAGGGAACATAACAAAATGCTCAGCAAGCAATTTCTTCTGTGATGCCACAAGCGTGACCACTACAACAGACCGCTGCTTAAGGCGAAGCCTTTGCTCAGGCACTTTAGAGGGCATATTTTTGAATACATGAAAGTGGTCTAGATATACATTGACCAACCACTGGACCCGAAAACGTACCCATGAGTGATCAACGACTGCCGACCTATGAATGCCGTTGATCGGAGCACAATCACCACCTGTTGCAGGCGCGGAGCCCAATTACGGTCTGATTATTGCAGCCGCTTCAACAGCTACATGTTCAGACTCTAGCCCCATATCCCTAACGAGTGTGCGGCATGTGGAGACTGCCCGCACGGCACCAACCACCACCTCACATGCCAGCTCAATCCCACTCAACTAGCACCCCTCTTCCTTTGGGGACGTATGCCACTGTTCAGTACTAAGGCTCTGTGTTATTTTTTGTTTTTTGAGTTTTGTCTGGTGTCGTTATTGTAGACCACCATCCATACTAATAATTAAATATGTATTATTTCTCAAACCGTTACACATGCAAAAACATAGTAAATTAATGTGATCTCGCAACATTTACAAAATATCCAGAATAAACTTAACCGCAGAACGGCACAATTTTCACATTTTTAATGATTTACACCTTTTGTATTTTTATTACTTCTTCGCCATATTTTAACCGCACAGACCATGTAAATTTGGCAAAATAATTTATAATTAAAAAGTGTATATAAGTACAGTGACGAACAAAAGTATTGGCACAGTGAATTTTTCGCAATATAAACAAAGTTTTTGATTCTAATTTATTTTCGAAAATTTAAAAAAAAAATTTAGATTTAGATTTTTTAGAAAATTCTTGGTAAGCAGTTTTATAGCACATTCAATTCTAGTATAACAAAGTGTATGTCTACGTTGCTAGAAAATCGCGTTGATTTTTGGCAATTTTTTCACACAGGTTTTTCCATACAAAATATGTTCGACGATTATTTTTTTTTTTTTGGCAGAAATGAGCAACACGTTCCACTAAAAAAAATGCCAAAAATCAACAAGATTTTGTAGCCACTTCAAACTTGCGGTTTAATTGAAAGGGCTATGAAACTGCATACTTAGAATTTCTAAATTTCTAAATAGAATTTTCTAAAAAATCTGAATAAAAACTTGCCAAATAGTAAGCAAATTTATTAAATTTTCCTGAGTTTTGCACAAGGTTTAGAGATTTTGTTTTTATGGTTTTTGATGTGTAATGAACTATATTTTTATGAAAAATTATCGAAAAACAAATTAGAATAAAAAACTTTGCATAAATTCACCGTGCCAATACTTTTGTTCGTCACTGTATGTATGAAGGTATGTATAATTGCATGTATCATTTTCGCATAGTAAAAGTCACCTTTTTCGCAACATTTAAATAAAATAGCTGCGCTTATAACTGAAAACCGCTGCAAATAGAGGCGTACGCAAAGTTTATCGCTCATGCGGTGTATCTGTTCGTCCATATGCACATACATATGTGTGCGTGTGTGTGTCCACACGTACGTTCGCAATGCATTTTTAATGAAAGTCCATAAATAATATTTTTCCGTTGCTTATTTATTTATTTGCGTATTTATGTACGTCCGTGTAATGCCAGCAAATTGATGAAGCAGCGCCGGGTAAATATTTATTGTGGGAAAGTGAGAAACCATCGATGACATTGAGCAAGAACGCCACACAACGCAACGCTTCGTAAAAAAAGAAATCATTCAAATTTATATCTGCCCGCAGTTGAGTTTAAATAAATCCATTTTAATATTAAAATTGAAAATGAAATTTCGCGTTGCAGTTATTATTATTATTACGAGTAGAGTAATAAAAGTTTTCTTTTGAATGTATTCATTTGGCTTATTGCTGCATTCCAGTGCGTGTATGTACATATAAATGCCATTGGGATAAGTAGAGACAGTTTGTATTGTTGTTTTTTTCGCTTGTCGAGTCATTTTGAAAGTTTTTCGTTTGCAGTTATTAAAATTGCGAGCCACAGTTAACATTTGTATTCGTAGAACTTTTTGCTCTGATATGTGAACATATGTATGTACGTATGCTTATTAATACATGTGGATGCGTTGGGGTGAAAAAAATTTGGCATATGAAATTCTTGATATGCTTAATAATGCGTGGGAGGTCTGGGTTATATTTTTTGTACGAATATGAATATGAGTATGGGTACGAATAAGAATGCGAGAATGAGTTTTTTTAAGCGTATGAGTATTAGTATGGAAATGAATATGGTTATGAATATGAGTATGAATATTAGGTTGAGTATGAGTATGGATATAAATATGAATAGGAATCAGTATGCATTTGACTAAGATTACGGTATAATTTAAATATGAGTATGAATCAGAATATGAGTGTGAATATGAGCCTGCATATGCATATTAATGTGATTATCTAATATTAAGATAAAGATTAAGATTAAGATAAAATTAAGTTTAAGGTTGGGATTAAGATAAATGTTGAGGTTAAAATTATAATTAAAGTTTAAAATCAAGATCCAAATTAAGTATAATTATAACTAGATTAAAATTCAGATTGAGATTAAAGATTAAGATTAAGATTAATAATAATATTAGGATTAAGAATAAGATCAACGTTAAGATTAAGATTGAGATTAAGATTAAGATTAAGCTTAAGTTAAATATAATGATATAGCCTAAGATTAGTATTAGGATTAGGATTAGAATTAAGATTAGGACTAAGATAAAGATTAAGATCAAGATTGAGAATAATACTCATGTACATTGGTTTGCAGAAATGTTTTGAGCCATACGTTCAGATCATCAGTTGATATTTCCACTGGAATTTTTAAAGGGGTCGACGAATGAAACCAGTGATCTTTTTTGATGTAGACCACATTTTGTTGTAAGTTATCGAGTGTTATCGAGTAACAATGGTGTTTAGAGACTTGTTGAATCTAGCGACACCTATCGGACCAATTGTATGGAAACGTGTGTATTTCTGGATAAGTATCTGGCTAATTTATATTCTGAATTTGAATTGAATTAGACTTAAATTGCGGTTTTCAGAAGCATATCGACTCTAGCGGCAACTTTAGGGATAACACTGTTCAACAAAATTTTACCACCTGGTGCTGAATTCAAATCCGGCTCTAGCACGTCATAGCTTTGAGATATACTAACCTATCTATTGCAGCTATGATAGCTCATGCTAACAAAGGAACATCTCGAGAAAGAAAAATCGAATCGCAACAAACGAAAATGAATATAAAGGGGAAGAGTAGTACTAAATGATGCCCTAAGTAGAAATAAGCAAACAAAAAATTGTTCTCATAATATAACTTAAAATATAGTCAAAAAACGTGTTTTTGACACTTTGAGGTTAAATATCTCAAAATTCTGACTTGCAATTCTGTGACAAGATTTGGATTAATCACCAAAAAAATCGAATGAAGCGATGTGTTTTAACTCAGACCGTACAAAAAGTCTAACTTTGTTGAACTGTGTAATCACATTGGACTCTTAATATGTTTGTTAGCGATACCTCGTTTAGAAACACCTAACAGTACAGTTTACGAACAAATTATTTCTTTTTACGTGGATAATATATACGGACAAAAAATACGGCAGCAACAGAGCTCAATCAAGTTAGCGGCGCTAAAATGAAAAAATGAAGAAAAAATTTGTTCGTATTATTGTGCTCATTGTGTGCTATTTTCGGCCACATTTCGTTTTTTTTGTGNCAACAGTTTACGTGGCAAACTTAGGTCAGTGGGCACGAAGTCTGAAGAGGAGATATGGTTATTTCCGAAAAGCAGCTGTAACTTTAATCATGTGTAAATTATTGCTATTTTTCCAAGAAAATTTTCTTTAGAAACTGCCTCAAGCTCAATAAAATTGCTGAAAAATACAATTGTTAGAGATATCTCAACTGTAGCGCCATACATTTGCCCTATAGATTTGAACTCAATCGCTCAAACACCAGAAAATGTAGTGGGTCAACTTCCGCTTTCATTTTCTCCATCCACAAGCCGCCACTCAATCCTCAAACAACCTCTCTTTTATAATAGGGCACAACGACTGAGCCTGAAGTTATGCACATGGGCCTTAAACGACATTCGAAACCACTCGAAACTTTTCCGTACTCGGCCCTGATATACATACCTAATAATTGCCCGGCTTGCTAAGGCACCTCATATGAAAACAGCTCCATTCCCATGCCCTCATTGTGTCAAGGTTTAGGTGTCTCACCAAGAAACCTCCACGCATTCATGCTTCTGAAGTCCAGATTTGCAGAATTCCTCACAACAGAATTGCACAAGTTTCGTTCCTGTAAATTAACGTAGAGAGATATCGCCCCGTTCTGACAAAGTTTTCGTCAAAGAGGAGGTTGAGTCCATGTAAGCCTTCTATACCATATACAGCTTAGTAAGTAATGAGGCACATTTAATTGATTTAACAGAATAGTAGCTCGAAACAGACGAGGTTTTCGCGGGAAGACTAACGTTGAAAGCGCGACAGAATGGACTCTGTCATTACTTACCCTCGCCTCGCCGGATAGCCACCCCGGATACCCACCCCGGCTAGAACCAAAGTTGTCGTGGAGTGAATAGGCTGCTTTGGCGAGAGAATTTTTTGTCGCCCACTTCCCACCGGTATATTAGCATGCTGGTGCATCCTAAAAGTGGTCATTGGTTTCCATGCTTGAAACCTGCGTAGACCGTGGTCGCTTGCAGGAGTATTGCAGGATGAGGAGAATTTCTTACAATGACACAGTAGGATTTCGCCTGCGTTTCGCCATCTGCTTCCAAATTTTTCCCAATTTTTCTGGGAAAATGAGGACAAATATACGCCATCACTGAAAAGTGGTTGAAAGACCACTTCGTACCAGCTTATGCCAATTGTAAGCGAACAGTTTGGCTCTGGTTCAAATGGTTGGACGCTCTGGAATCCATGGCCATGCTGTAGGCGACGTAGGTACCGCCTGTAGCATAATTTCAGACTTTGACTTCTGCAACCTGTGGATAGGTAAGTAATTGTCTCTCTCTGCAGATAGAAAATATTTAGAATATAGAACTCAAAATTAGTACTCTTCGTGGAGAGTTCAGCGACGACTGGCTTAGAGTAATATAAATAGGCCTTCGAATATTGTCAAAAATTATCTACAACATAAACTTTGGAATATCAACGGCTAAGCTTCCACTTGAAAATCTCATTTCGCCAATTGCAAGTATGGGTAATCAAATTGTCCTTGCGTGCCCAAACTTTGACGATTAAAAAAAAAATGGTAAAATTCAATATAAAACCACTTTCGCATTCGTTCGAGCAAAATGACCAATGGCCAATGGGCGACAGCACCGGCAAAAGTTTACATTGCAAGTTTGCATATTTCATAAAGTGAATAAAATAGTTGACTATACAATAGATACATACAGACGTACACATATACATATATGTATATATGTAGGTAGATGCCACGTGTGGCTGCCAAAAACCAAAAATTTGCTAGCTGCTGCCAAAGGAGAAAACTAGCTATGAAGCAGTGTGAGCTTTACAAACACACATGCACATAGCCTCAAAAGCGAGTATGTGAACTTGTGTGCAATTGAGCATTGCTTATGGCCAGTCGCTTGGTCACACATGCGAATGGCAACCGCAATGAAAGCCAACAGAGGATTACAAACTAAATTATAAATTATTGAATGTTGGGGCTACCAAATTCAAAATTGCAAATATATGCAAGAGTGTGTGCGAGTGTCAGAAGGGAGCGACAGAGAGAGAGAGAGAGAGAGAGAGAAAGAGCGAGAAAAGCACAATGCACCGCAAAGCGCAATAAAAACATTTACCGAACAGCTCGAACAGAAGCAATGGCAGCAGCAGCAGCAGCAGCAGCAGCAGCAGCAATAAAATCATGGACATGTGGCTTAAAAATTGCCAATTTTCATGTAGTTTGCCTAGGTTTTTGTAAACAATGGCAACAACTAAACTGTAAATATGCATTTTGCTATTAGACGAATCCGTTTGTGGGTCATTTGCGTGTTTGCACTTGTATTTGAGTCAGCATATTACTTAATAGATGCAACGTACACACACACACACACACACACACACACACACACACACACACACTGGTACACTTATGCAAATATGTATGCGGCTAACTACTTTCGCATTTTTGCATGTTTGTTCATATGTGTGCTCAATAATGGCGCAATAAATGTATGAAGTATTTATAAATTGCCTGGATTTTGCAAAAGGATTTTATAGTTTATGGCATTCTGTTATTGCATGAAAATTGGCTAGAAAATTACACAACGCAGCTGAATAAATAACTAAACGAAAGTGGTTGGGTTTTGTTTTGTGCAGAAGCCCCAGATTGCATGAATGGGTTGCCACTTACATACATATGTGTGTGTATGTGAATAATTATGACATACATACATATTACTTGGACAATGGCGAAATCGTACGCCAAAAGTGGCACTGTGACAAAGTTTCGCAGGTTATACACATATTTGACCTAGAATAAGGTTATGTGAGGGAAATAAAAATGTAGTTAGTCTTTCCGCAATTTGCGGTTTCATTAATTATAGAAGCAGAAATTGAAATTGAATTTATTGAAGCATTTCTTTACGGAATTCAGTTGGTAAAAACTGTTAGACGAAGAAGAAAATTCTGAGNATATAGAAGCAGAAACTCTTTATTGAAGCATTTCATTACGGAATTCAGTTGGTAAAAACTGTTAGACGAAGAAGAAAATTCTGAGACTTGAGACGGCACTGATGACAACGGAAAAGTGCGTGTTTGAGACCAGTTTGGCCCTAGTTTCATATTATTCGTTGTTGATATCTATATAAATATTATAGGAGGGCTCAAAAAATACTAAATTATTAAAAAAATGGTAAAATAAAATATTGGAAGTCTCCTGGAGAGAAACAGAGTTTACCGATAGAAAACTATTGATGTTCAAGAATTCAACGAAAAATAGTTTTTTTTTTTTCAATATAAAATACCTGGAAATCTTTGAGTACCCTCAAACTTTTTTGCAAAAAAATGGCTATACTTTTTCGTATAGAACAATATAGGGGATGATAGCATAAAAATTTCAGCTTTACTTTTTTTTACCACCCTAGTTTATATTGTCTGAACATTTGACAGGAAACACAAGTTGTAAGGTAGCTTGCCTGGGTCCGGGGTACCCTAGGCAACGCCAAATGATCCCCAACCTCTACGGCCAGCTAATATCTCAAAGAAGATGACCACCTATTCTTCTTTGTTGATCATCGATATCGAGCTTGTAGCATCTGCATTCTACTACCTAAAAAGAGGATGGTGGCACTCGACTAGAATGGCTGCCAGACTAACGCCACAACTGCAACCGCAACCCCTCGCCCTCGTCTCGTTAAAACTCTGGTATGCCTCTACGTGTTCACCCTGAGAATCCGTCGCGCCTAAGTACAGCTAAAGAAGTAGGAATTTGGAATCGTCGGAGAGAAATTTCCCGATCGAAAGAAACCACTGACCTGATGTGACGCCAAAGTGATGGACCATATTAAAGGTGGCTCTTTTACCAGCAGAGAAGAGTAGCGACAGCCCTCTAATTATATTTGGGTCTTTTTTAAAAGCGGTCAGAGATCACCACCATGCTGTAAAAAGCACTACGAGCAACTGGTAAGGCTGCAGGAGATATGGTGGATAGTAGAAACTTCTTTGCATTCGCGTCTCGCTTATGGGCGCTTGCCGAGCAGCGGGAGGCTAACAAGATCAACAAGCGGAGATCAAAGAGATATTTCGGCACAGTAAGAGTAATCATACCACGCACAACTGGAATGCAGATTACCGCGGATATCTTACTAAAATCAAGGGGAATACAAGTTTACCGCGATTTTTTCGGAGCCCAAAAAAGTTTTCTGCTTTAATAGACTATTACAACTCGATCATTGGAATCGGAGCCCTGTTAACTTATTCACAGATTCGAAAGTGGGCTGCAAGCACTTTCTGAGAAAAAATTTTCATAGGAGATTCGAAAAGCGTGAGGTAGCTATTGAGTTTTCTCTCTGCTACATCAAAATAATTTGCTGTCTTGTCCAAATTGCAGACCAGAGCTCCAATGATATTATAGTTATCAGAAATTACCAGACAATCGAACAGCAGATCCACCGGTTGCCCACCGTTGGCAACAGTAGTCACCGTCACCGACGGTAATAAACCTATCGTCTATCGATTCCAGACATAGACTGCGCTACCGCTTGTCGGTACCGATCGCCGATAACCTCGCCTTATAATTTTAGCTTAGTTTATGTCTAACGAATATACCTAAACGAATGTGTCCTATTTTTTCCTGTTGATTTTAATTCCTGCAGCTCATAGTGGATTCAATGTGGGCGATGTCCCGTGCCAACTAGCCAATGTTTGCAAAAAAGCTCACAAGTTGTCTGCTCATTTGAAGTTGTATACAGGCCACACGATTATACGTTACTTTTGGTTAGCCTATAGATTCTTCAATAAAATACCAGTACTACAACTTTGCTATGAAATATTCTCACCCGACCAAAGCGCCGTCGAATGCCTGGTTTATTGAAATCCATATTTAAGATTTGTGTAAAGACAAAATTTTTGATTATTTCCTAACATTTAGATCCTAAAGTTATCATATCAGATGTTTACATCTTTTCGCGCGATTGACTACAAAAATAAAGTGGCGAAATTCAGTAGTTTAGATTACAGAAATAATGTATATTAAATACTAGAGGAAAAATAAGGATCAATCGAAGTTTCTAATATGAGCAATTATTTAGACATTTACAAAAGATCAATACCAAAATTGATAAAAATCGAAACCTTTTCCCGAACATATTTTTCAATTTAAGGCTTAAGGAGTCATTAGACCACACTTTTTTTTTTGAGAATGAGGTAAATTTCGGCGAAATATCGCTGCTGTGCGAGCAAAGCCGTGGCGGTCATTTGTCCGATGTGCTAGATCTTCCAAATATAACGCTAATCTCTACGCTTTATGCTTCAATAGAAAAAATTTAAATAAATGTGTTTTCGATCAAATTAAATTTAAAAGTAAAAAAAAAAAATCACAATTTAACTTATAGACAAATATAAATATATATTTAGCTAATATTTGTATTTTCAAATTTCGCTCACGCAGAACAAATTTTTGCTTTGGGTTTTAAAGAAAAAAAAAAATAGGTTATGAGCGCTGGATTATAATTTGGGTGTCAAAATAATTATGTATATTTATGTAAATTTTTTTAAATATTTCCTAATTTTCACTTTATGTACATACATACGTATGTATACTAGACTGCATCACTCCCCATACAAAAAAAAATCGGTACTATTTTTCCATTGGAATTATAAAATCTATTATATTTTAAGACGTCCACCAAAATATTTCCAAAAAATATTAAGATTTATGTGAGCTGGACCAATTTCAAAATACCTCTAAAAATGGAGTTTATTATGAATAAAAATAGTTTGTTAACATTTTTTTTTGAAAAAATCCCCTCAAATGACAAAACGGTTTAAGCTTAAAAAATTTGCATAAAAATATTAAAAAAAATAAAAAAAAAATTTGAACGGAATCGTAATAAATAGATTTTTGATGCCGTTTTTTAATTTTTTTCAAAGATTGGTATAAGAAAAA
The DNA here is from genome assembly GCF_001687245.7 of Rhagoletis zephyria. Taxonomy (NCBI): domain Eukaryota; kingdom Metazoa; phylum Arthropoda; class Insecta; order Diptera; family Tephritidae; genus Rhagoletis; species Rhagoletis zephyria. Next base: position 64,201 of record NW_016158232.1, on the reverse strand, counting down.
CTTGAATAACTGAGCCTAAACTCTTCTGATTTAGACTTAAGAAGTGTCGGTGGAAAGGTATTTTCTCACCCTTTTTATTTCTTTGCTAATAAACTCGTTCAAAGGATGAAAGAGAAAGGTAGGATGAACGAACGTCATTCAAAGTTGAATTAAGATGTGTTGGTATTTGAAAAAAAAAATTGGGGCACGAATGATTTTTTTTGGACAGAAATAAAAACAGTGTGAAAATACCTTTCTACTGAGATCCCATAAGTCTAAATCAGAATAGTTTTGGCCCAGTTATTCAAGTTTTTCGTAAATCAATCTTTGAAAAAAGCAAAAGAAAAACATCATCAGAAATCTCATTCTTACGATTCCGTTGAAAAGATTTTTAAATATTTTTATGTAGATTTTTTAAGCTTAATCTGTTTTGTCATCTGAGGGGACTTTTTTCAAAAAGTTCTTTACGAAACTATTTTTATTCATAAAAAACTCCATTTTTGGACGTATTTTCAAGCTCACTTAAATATTAATATTTTTCCCAAATATTTTTGTGAACGTCATAGAATATAATAAATTTTGTAATCTCGGCGGAAAAACCGCAACTTTTTTTGGTGATGCAGTCTAATGTATACATATAAGTATATGTGGTATTTGTTTGACTTGTAAGCCAAAATATGTATTAAAATTCAAATCGGAAGCACATGTTTGTGCATATCATTTTTTTAGCTAATTGAAAAAAATCAAACTACCAGTTTAGTTATTTTTGATCTATAATTTCCGCAATTATCTTGTTACACACATTAGGATAATAGGTAATTTGTGTAATGGACGAAGGAAACTGTCAACAAAGAGAATAGTATAACAAAGTACTTCCATATGGATATTTGCTCAGTTAATATTGTTTAACCCTTTGTAGATATAAAACTCATAGATTTACTACAAAAATCATACTGAAAATGGTTTTACACACCAAATACCACAGGAAAATAAATCCAGTACTACAGCGCGTATACGTAACGTCATTTGGTAAAAACTGTGCGGGTTTACTATTGAAGTAAATCCTTAAACTAATGCTTAGTTTCTCTTCACATGCTAGCCTAAAATAGGCTTTCCTTGTGCATAAAAATCTAATCTTCAGGTAATATAATACATTATAGCCTGCGAAAAATTTAGCGGAACAGGAAATTCCTGTACTCCGTAATGAATCTGATTTTGTAGGGAGAATGGAAAAGTACTTCAACCAGACAAAAAAAAAAAAAATATTGAGTAAACTGATGAGCAAGAATAACTGCTTTTTTTATTAAAAAAAAACTAACCTTCTTATATTTTTGGCATTCATTAAAGCACACTTTTCAACCTGAATGTTCCCGAACAAATTTCGAAAAGTTAAAAAAAATCTGAAAAGTCCTCAAAAAAAAAACAACGAAAAAGTTGCCGAAAGATCTAAAAAAGCCAATCAGGGAGAATTTCGAGAAGTTTGAAAAATACTATCAGTTTCCGACAGTTTCCAAAGATCCCCGAAAAATCTCGAAAGATCAAAAAAAAAAAAACACTAAGAATGTTCAGAAAGCCTTAACGGCTTTAGAACCGAAAAAATCCCCAAATATAAAACCCGTAAAATTCCTAAAAGTCCCAAAAATTCTGAAAAGTCCCCGAAAATTGCAAATGTTGCAGAAAAATCCTAAAAACCAAAACTCGACAAATACCGAAAAGTACCAAAAATTGTTCTAATTGTTTTAGAAAATTTCCGAATAACCCTGAAAAATCCCGAAAGATCCCAAAACAAATCACTCAGAACCCTTAATGTTCCTAAACCAATCTGAACGGCTGTTAAACAAAAAATTCTGAATGCTCTCGAAGAACCCGTAAAACCTCTAAGCATTTTATTTTACGCTCAAAGCAAAATCAAATATTTATATGTATGTACGTACAGCAAAAAATAATCGGTGTTTTTAACTCAAGATTATAAAGTTACTATATTGTAAATAACTACATACGTACATGCATATATATGTATGTATGTCTCTAGCTGAATTTCTCAAGTTTTTCCATATGCGGCCTTTTCAATCTCGGCCACAAAGCCATTGAAGCTTTACAGTTGACCTGTGGATTAGAGGCACTGTGTACAAAAAATTGAACCAGAAAAAATGTCGTTTACGTTTTTGGCCGTTAGGCCACGATATGTAAGTACGTAACAGCAGCAGTCGAATGAAGAAATAACTTCTAACACACCATGCAACTTCATCTACGCATACTTTATGAATTCATTTGGCACACCTTTTCTTGAATGCTTGCGATACTTATTTGGCCTGCTAGAGGGTTAAAAGAAAATTACTCAATTACACTGCCAGTAAAATGATTGCTACAAGGTCATTTAAAAAGAAAGTGCATATAAAAGTTAACATGCTGTTATCGTACTTTAGTAGAAAGGCTTCTGATATCTTCACTTAAACAACAACCTTAGCCAGGAAAACTTTCAAAAGAGATTCTCTAAGTCGCAATGCCGCGCATTTATACGCTGCAGCACTTCCTGCACTATCCCCAACTCACTTTGAATCTAGCCTGGTCGGATCCCTTCGCATGGAGTGGTTCACGCAAGTACAGCTCCCATGCCATTTGGCTGCGGCGCGCGCTCTTCATATTCGGTGCACTCAACTTGGTTTATCAAAATTTTGGTATGTTGATTTATCTTTTTATGCCACATGAGATTAGCACAGAATCTGTTATTGGACAAATAACTGAAACGGGTGGCATAATGGGCCTCACCATGGTTGGTGCTTGCAATATGTTCGTCATGTACTGGTATGGAGGACGCATTAGCGCGCTATTGGAGGAGTTACAAAATCTTTTCCCAACAGCACGCGCACAATGGCGTGCAAATTGTGGCAGACGCTTGAGGGGCGGTATGTATAAATGCAGACGTGAGGTTGAATTTACGTTGCACGCTTGTGCAAATATACATAATATATACGCTTGGTTTTGTTTAGTACGCATTCCGTATCGTGTTGAATATTTTGCTGTAAAATCGAATCGGCTTATGAAGCACACAACCACCGCTTACATATTTGCCTTCAGCTACTACAATTCATTGCCCATTATAGAGTACTTGTATGAGTGGCTCAAACCCGAGGAGGAGCTGAAATTTCGCTATCAGTCGAATACCTGGTACCCTTGGCAGAATAGTCACAATAGCCACTCGTTTATCTCCTTTTTGGCCGCCTACATATGTCAGATGCAATCGTCACTCACCGGTGTCGCTTTCATATTGTCTGCTAAATTTATGCTCTACTTCTTCACCACACAGCTGCAAATGCATTTCGATTATTTGGCGGGCGCTTTGGAGGCTATCGATGCCAGTGGCGAGCTTGCCAATGACGAGTTGAAATTCTTGATAAACTATCACAGCAAGTTGTTGAGGTGAGTTCGATTGTAGTAGTTATAAGGAGTTTTTCGTAATTTAATTTTGTGCTCTTTCTTTTTTTGTCTCGCAGCTTTTCCAAGGAGATCAATGACATCTTCAACATCTCCTTTCTGGTTAACTTTTTCACTTCAGCGGTTGCAATGTGCCTAATGGGCTTTTCTATGGTGATGATTAGTTTGGCTCACGCCTTCAAGTACTCGGTCGGTTTGCTCTCTTTTATTGTATTTACTTTGTTTATTTGCTATACGGGCAGCGAGCTAACCGAATCGGTAAGTGATAGTATTTTTAGTTTTCAAGTTTTCCATTGTTTGCGAATTGTACTATGTATTTGCACTGAAAGAATTTGTGAAGAAAAATATATAAAATTATATGCCACAAAACAAAGAAATTTCACAAGTAAAATTTTTATGCATGGCTGCTTTCTTACATCTTCGAGAAATTTTTAGATTTTTTTTTGGTATGTTTATCAATATTTTTTATAATCGAAATATGGTTTCGATATTTTGAAATATTTTTGAAAAACCTTCAACAAAATTTTTTGAATATATGTAGTGTTCTTTAAATTTTTCGCATGGCTCTCTTACATTTTCGATATATTTTTCGATTTTTTTTATTAATTTTTTTATCGATACTTTATATATATCGATATATGTTTTCGATGTTTTGAAATATTTTTTTTGGAAAAGGTTTCTTTATTTTGTGCAGTTACGACCACCGATAAAATTATCGTTTTACACACATAGTTATCGATATCGATATTTTTATATGTATAGATATGAAATACATATTTACATGAACATAGTTTTCGTTACGTTTCAAGACATATTTATCGTTATTTTGCGCTAACTTTTTTGTTCTGTCTTGAAAACTATCGTATATCAATTACATAGATTTTTTATATTTCACGATAAACTTATTGAAACTTCTCGTTGAAATTATGGACGGTTTTCCATAATCGTTTAGCTTTTTTAATAGTATTTATGTATGCGGTTATATTTTCCGATACACTTATTAATATTTCTCGATAAGGTTTTCCTTTTCTCTTGAAAAATATCGTAAATCAATACGATTTCTTTATTTTTTTACCATAGGTTTATTGAAATCGATAAAATTATTGATATTTTTCGATAAGTATGTGTTTACTTTTTCTATATCAATGTCTTAGTCGATAGGTTTTTAAATTTTGTAGCCATGATGGTCAGAGAAAACGATAATTTTTGCCCGAAAAAATTACAAAATAACGCAAAAATTAATATCTTAAATTCAGCGACTATTCTTGATCAAAAGGATAAAAAGCACGATTTTGCAACGATCTAACAATAAACATTTTGATATTTAGCGTATATTTTCGGTCCCTGATTTTTTCGATTATTAGGATTTTAGCTTGGTTGAGGTAAATTTGTTGATTTGGATTTTATTAATAAAAAATATCGTTATTCGAAGACTATATTTTTTTGAAAATTTTTTATCATTTGTAATCAAGGTAAAATCTTTCATCAATCTTCTGTTCCTATGACTGTGTTGTGTTTTTCAATATCTTTTGCAAAAAATATCGTTTTATCGATTTTTTATGCGTCGATATATTTTTGGGTTATATCGATATATTTATCGTAAAAATATTCGATGTATATTGCGATATATATCTACATATACATTTAAAGCTCTCCTATAATCGGACACATTCTGGTAACAAAAAATTGTTGGTTCTTTCCATACAAAATGCTCACGCATACGCAGACTTTTCGATAAATCGACGCGGACACTCAAAAATGTCCAGTTATGAAAAAAAATCTCCCAAAGAGGACCCAAAGCGGTCAATTTAGTTTAGTCCATATTCAGAGATATTTTATTTTCTAGAAAAAGTGTTGCCTTCTTCATCTTGTTTCTGTCTATTGAAGAATAAATATTTTAAAATTTAGAAACCCACATTTCAAATTTTTTTAGTTTGAATTTGAATTTGATTTTTTACGAAATTCCCATTGGCGGGCATCTCTCATAGGTGGACAAAAAGTGGGTGACCATCGATGTCCGCTTATGGGAGTTTTCACTGTATTTGTTTAAATAAAAGTATTGGCGATTTGTTCTATCGAAATTTTTCTACGAAATATTGCTATATTTTTGATTAAAATTTTCGACAAACATATATTTCGATATATTTGTATCGATATCTAAGTCATTTTTTAAGATAAGGTTTAAGGTTTAAGTTTTTCGTTGGCGATTTCACAATTTTCAGTTCTCGGAAAAGGAAAATTAAAAATTTTAATTAAAATTTTATTTTTATTTTTAATTAAAGCTAAATTTTTTTTTACTATTGCATTCTTATGGCAGTGTTGAGCGTCTAGTGATCAAAAGCAAAGAAATTTGAAAAAAGCAGTTATAATGCTATCGAAAATTTTTGAATCTTTTTTTACAAAAAAATAAAAATTAATACTACTTACTATTAAAAAGGTAGCCGTTCGGCAACTGATAGTTATCGATTAATTACAAACGTATTGCTTATTTTACTTTCTATAACCACAAACACAGATTTGTGGTTTTTTCTCCAAATATTAGTGCCACTTCGGCCTCTTTATGTTAACGATAATTTATAAAAGATGTGTATGAAGGACAGATAAATTATAAGCCCTACTTGAGAAAACGGCTCTTATGTTCTGAACACATTGAAAACGACAAGCTACGGGCCACAGCTTCCAATATGATATCTTCGTTATCTAAACGCTTTGTCGATGGCGACATGATTTTTTTGAACGCGGCAGCGACATCATGAATTTGTATGAGTTTGACATAAAAGAAGAGGAAGAACCTTATCTGTCGCTGGAAAAATGGAAATAGATCTAATCGGGCCACAACCGCAGTCGTCGGGTAGCCCTGTCGTCGCCAAAATAATTATCTACATAAGAATACGTGGAAAAATAATTTGACAGCTGTGGTCCGTAGCTCGTCGTTGTCATTGTGTTCGGGCTATCACTGTTTTAATTTTTAATTCTAACAGACAAATATTCTACTACTTTCTTTTTTCTTTTCAGAGCAATAAAGTTCCAGCCGCCGCATTTTATAGCAATTGGTATGAAGGCGACTTGGCTTATCGGAAGATGATACTTTTCTTTATTATGCGCAGTCGCAAACCAGCTGTGCTGAGTGCTTACAAGTTTAAGACAGTTTCAATGCCTACTTTCACCACAGTGAGTTGTATAAGAATAAAAAAAAAAAAAAATATCCCAAATGACTGATTGCCTTTTTGTAATTATTTCAAGATACTGCGGGCATCATACAGCTTGTTTACATTTTTCCAGGCTTTGGGCAAATGAGAGCACTTTTTGAGAAATTATTTAAATGGATTTCATATTTGGCAATAAGGTCATGTGAAATGATATACATACATATATATGTATTTTAGTTGTAGCATTTAGAATCGATATGTTTTGAATTTGAAACGTAAATAAATGTGTAGAACAGTTTCGGGGTGTTATTGTAAATGCATTTTCGGGGAAATTTAACCTTACAGCTGAATATTCCCCTTTTTCAGACATCCGCTGGAACTTAGTGCCGAACAGCTTTGCGGAAAAGTGGGTAAGGGTTCCCGATTTTTGAGGGCTTTTGGCTTGAAGATTATCAAGACTTGCTCACAACTTTACCTAAGTAGTCAAGAAATGATGGCCAGTTTTCAAATTGCCAATAAATTTATGTTGAGTTCTTAAACTAAGAAAACTTTGTCCAATTAATGAATGGACAAACATATAGTATGTCTAGTTTTTATTTTCAAAAATTCATGTCCAGTTAATTAAGAACCAACCATTTAAATATGTGCATCTTTTAAATCACCAAAAATTACAAAATTTATGTTCAGTTTTTATATCACAGAATTCTATGTTCAGTTATTATATTACGAAAAATGTATGTCTAGTTTTTAGGTTGCACACAATTATGTTCAATTTTGAATAACCAAAAATATTTAGTTTTCTAAAAGTTAGTTAAAGTGTATGTAAATTTTTTTCCTAATGCCAAAAAATGTGTCCAATTTTAAATTTATTTTCAGTTTTTAGATCACAGAAATTTATCTTCAGAGAGGAAATGGCCAGAATTTTATGTCCATTTTTTATGTTGCCATAAAATTATATCCAGTTTTTTAATAACCAAAAGTTTATGCCCAGCTATTATACGACCAAACATAAAGATAAACAAAAGTGTATGTAAATTTTTTTTCTATGTCCAATTTTAAATTTAATTTCAGTTTTTAGATCACAGAAATTTATCTTCAGAGAGCAAATGGCAAGAATTTTATGTCCAGTTTTTATGTTGCCATAAAATTATATCCAGTTTTTTAATAACCAAAAGTTTATGCCCAGCTATTACAGGACCAAAAATTTGTGTAAATTTGATTTAAACCAAAAAATTATGTTTCATTTTAAATGACTAAAAATGTATGAAAATTTATACAAATTGAGCGTATTTATGTTTATTTTACATATATTTGCTTTAAATTTATTATGCAGCCAATAATTTTGAACCATACAAAATTATTGATTTTATTATGCACTGTAGTGTGAAGGCTTACGTATTTACATACATCTGTTACCATTTTAGGCAACTTTTAGATAATAAGCTCCTTTAGATATTAAAATTTCGAAACAAACTACTTTTTTTTTGTTCATTTAGCCAAACTACTAAAGCTTATTATTATAGAATTATCGATAGTTTTATTAAATGCAGTCCTTAAATCATTTACCATGAATAAAGTAAAAATTTTCTGTTTGCAATTATTTTATATTTATTACTAAGTATTTAATATTTGCACAATTTCAGTAATTAATTTGCCACAATGCCACACATTTTATCTTTAACCTATTTGTTTATTTACGCAAATATGCATGATAATCATTTTGTATTTAATTATCTTAATTTGTAGCAACAGAAGAAAACATACATGTATGTAAAAACACTGTGTAACCAAGAATAGTCTGCTCGTGGTTATATTGAAAGTGGCGTAGAATTTTCGGGGTGAAGTGCAAAGCCTTACCTTTTTTGGGCAGAGACGAAGCTCCCAGGAGCTATTTCGGTGGCAAGGGATTTTAAAGCCGATCAAGCCCCTTTTTATATCTATGACTTTCTTGTAAGAATAAAGACTGTCTAGACTAGACTAGAATGCTATTATGTAATTGTTGCACAGTGAAACAAAGCATATTACTCGATCTGAAAACACCTAAAAACTAAATACGATATTAATAAGCCGCGAAAAAAAAATGCATTTTGCGAATACGACTGCCATCACTTCCATACACATAATTTTTTTCCTTTTAAATGCTAACCGCAGGGGTTTTATTTTTTATTTTTATAGAACCAACTAAGTCGAGCATTTATTGCATGCTGCTAGTAAAATACATTAATTTCATAACCGCAAGCACTCATGCGAAAGCGCATAACTTTAAATCACCTGAAAGTTTCTTGATTTTTAAAGAGGTCCCTTAAGCGCTGCTTAGCTTTGCTGTATAGCCGAGTGTCGCATTGTTTTGTGAAAACACCAAATCGTTTTGTTTTTCACTCCTCAATCTCTTAGCAATTTCACCTTCCATTATGGACATTAACTTCCGTTGCAAGTCACTTTCGACTGACGGCTGGTCACAGCGATGATTATCGCCGTTAAAACTTTCGACATAAATGAACTAGCAAAGTTTCTACAGAACATTTTGATTGCTTTCGCGCTTACATACAAACTCACTCTCGCTTCATGCAGTTTTGTGTTTTTGCCTTCTTCACACCTGAAAATGTCGAGATATTCAAATATCAAGTAAAATTTCGTGAAATTCTTGAAATGTTTTTTATTTTGAATTAAGTTTCTTTTCAGAGGTTTTAAATTTTCATCACTCCACAAACATCAACAACACACTGTCATTTTCCACAGCCGTTATTTGTTGTGTTTGTCATGCGTACGTGACGCAAACGTAGCGGAAAGCAATGTGCTGTGATGGGTCATAGTGTTTTGAAATTTGTTTTCGTTGCTGTCACGTTTGCTGGCGTCAAAACAGTAAGATAAGTGGACACAAAGAGATGAAAGGGCAAAGAACAAAAGCTCAAAAGATGCCAGAACTTGCGCTATTGAATATGAAATTAGGTGACTCGAAAGGAGGGGCGGGAAATCTCAACAAAGTCTGAAAGTCAAATCTGGATTAAAGCTAAGAGGGATTTCAACTTAAATGTCGATTAATTCCGTTACGAAATTACAAAGTAACGGACGCCAAGGTACAGAGCAAAGTTATTTGATATCGGTAACAACTTTTGACATCTGAATGAACAACGTACGTCTATCTTTGAAAGAGAAACAAAATATTCAAATTCATATTTTTGTTCATATTCGTATTCATACTTATATTGATATTGATATTCATATTAATTTTAATATCCGAATTTACATTCGTATTCTTATTCACATTCAAACTCATATTCGTATTCATATTCATATTCATATTGATACTCATATTCATATTCATATTCATATTCATATTCATAATCATATTAATATTCATATTCATGTTCGTATTCACATTCATATTCATATTCATATTCGTATTCATATTCATATTCATATTCATATTCATATTCATATCCGTATACATATTCATATTCATATCCATAAACATATTCATATTCTGGAACGAATTTCCGTCATCCCTTGTCAAGTTTGGTCTGGAGACAGAACGAAAAATTAACACTGAAGATGTCACAATGTCATACACCTACCTTGCCGGAAACAGCAATAACCAAAAAGGAAATATCCATATTCTATATCCAGAATTTAATTTTCTAATTTTTGAAGAAGAAGTAGTGTGCATTTTTGCAAATATTTGTTTAATTTATGTCTGAGTGCACCGTTGAGTGTCAGCACGAAAAGTCATGAAGAGTCTTAAAAGTTCTCCATGCAATGTGGCAACATTATAATGGCACCTTCGGTATGGCAATGGTGGTGAAATAGGATTTTGATTAAAAGAATATGAGCTAACAAGCCTAGTTACCTACTAGCCAATAATTAATATTTTCTATATTTTTAATCAGTTACATTTTATCTAATATGCTGGTATTATATTTCATATATTTTTGCAAATATTTTTGGCAACATTATTGCAAGTAATTAGTATTATTAGTGATTTAATAATTTTCGAAAAAGGCCTAGCAAAAAAAATGTGGAAAAATATGTAAATATGTATGTATATATGAATTTGTATAAAATATTTAATAATTAATATTCAAATTTAATGGTTGTAATTAATATCTACTGAAATTTATGCAACAGGGAATTATTACGAAATAACGCATGAAAAAAGTGTGAAAATAATAGCAAGAAATATTTTTTTTTTTATAATTTCAATTTTAGTGCATAAACAAGAGCTATACATCGATAGCTATCGAATTATGCAATAATTATAACATAATAGTTTAATTATAGCATGGGTAATGCCTTGGGTGGGGTTTGGCAGAACTATTGTAGACTTTTGCTGAAGCTGCTGGCACTGTATGGGGACATGACGGCGCTGCTTAGGAAAACCGTCACAGATTTACGAGTTTGCAGCAATCTCTTTCGATCATTTTGCCATCAATTAAAAATGCTCCCACTCTCCACTCACCGCTTAGATTTAACAACTTTTAAATTGCTCGGCGCAATTGCTTTATTGCCTGATATTGCCATCTGAAAATTTATCGCGACACTTTCATTTGCTTTCTGCTGTTTTATTTGACTTGTAGCTGCGTTTTTTCTAGCTTATTTTCCTTACGACTTTTTATGATACTTTTCCGTTGCATGCAGCCGCTGTAATAAAGCAAAGAACGATTGCCTTTTTACAACTCCTTTACTTAATTTACCTGCGCGCTAAAGTAGGCAATCGCAGTAGCCCATCTCATTGTTTGTCAATTAATTATGTTGTCACCTTCACGCCGACTGCGTTTGGCGTAATGTTAATGAATAAAAGTGGAGGACGTTGACAAATCAAAGCCGGGGTGTTAACGAGCGCGAAGGAGGCAGCGTGTAACCAAATGTGGGGTGGCGCATGTAATACAGCTACATAGAAAGGGCTGGGAAAAGGGTTCAAAATAAATATCTCCTTTAGTGTTGAAAAGGACTCTTAAACTGCTCCATTTATTACATTTATTTTATTTTTTTACTTTTCTTCTGTCACCTTAATTCGCCCCTTTTTCTTTTTTTCTTTATTTCTCGCTAAGGTATTTAATTGTAATTATATAAGATTTGTAAGTACATTCAGTAAACCATTTTTCTCAGAAGCGTCCAGCATTAAACGTAAATCCCTTAAATGTTATTTCACTTCCTGTAAATCGCCTATTGTCCGCACTGCCTTTCTTTACCACTACGTGGTCATCAGTGCAATGCTCTCACTCTTGCTGTTGTTTCCGTTGTTAGCTTTGTTGTTGTTTACAGTTTTACATTGACATTATTTTGTGGTTCAGTGACATTTGCGCTCATTCATCAAGTTGATAGCGGGGATTTAGCCAACCTTTTGTTTGATACCTGTTTTTTTTTGTTCTCTTTTGGTAAGGGCATACTATTATCGAGCTTAGCAGGGCTGTAGAGAGATGAGAATGCACTTTTAGAAATTGACTTAATGGAATTTGTAGGGTTGACCCTTGCAAAAGCGATGGGGATTGAATGTGTCAAATTTAAGAGGAGTACATAATTGAATGAGTGAGAAGCATATAAATCTTCTTAAGTTATTTATTAAACAAGTAAGAAAGTCTAAGTTCAGGCGGAGCCGAACATTAAATACCCGGTGCAAGTATTAAATATAGGTTTTCCACCTTTCCGAAAGCTACCGCTACATGATAAGCCAGGGTGTATACATTTTAAGTAAATTAGCAACCTTAAATTTCGAAGTATTGAAATTTCAAGCATATCTGAAATTTACCGTTNTGTTGATATTTGTAGATTACCGATGACTAGTAGCTCATAGGTATGGGCTGCGTGTAGTGAGCCAAATTTTCCCCTCTCACGAATAGTTAGTTGAGCGCGTCTTAAGGGACACAGGAAGAGAGATTACCTTCAAATGCCATATATATTAGGGTGGTCCAAAATATGTCAAGTCGGAATTTTAATGCTGAATGTTTAAAAAATCGGACAATTACCACGCCCACATCCCATATAACGGTAATTTAGAGAAGTACAAAAATCTTCTATAAATCAGTAAATACTAAAGCTGATTTTTTCAAAATTGATGTTTGCAATAATTATTTAGCAAAAAACACGCTAATTATAAAATTTTTGGAAATTGGGTGTGGCACCGCCAACTTATGACCAGGTATGTATGTATATCTAGGTAACCGTTCGATCAATTTGTACCAAACATGGTACGATTATTTCGCTTACCACATAGAAGCAAAATGTTAAAAATTATTGAAATCGGACTAAAATTACGCCCACTATTCATATAACGGTACACTTCAGAAATGCTTTAAACTTTGATATTTCGAGATTAAAGGACGCTAATTTACCTCCAATCCCTTGAAAATAAGTAACATTATTATTGAATTTTAGATAATGGGTGTGATATCGCCCACATACCACTACATAAGTTTCTCGAAAATGTTTGAAATGGGGATAAATCCACCCCCGCTTACCATGTAGCGGTCATTTTCAGAAAGGTGAAAAAAACTATATTTAATACTTGCGCCGGGTATCTAATGTTCGGCTCCGTCTGAACTTAGACTTTCTTACTTGTTCATTTTGAAATCAAAAGCTATTAAAGGTCGCTCAAAGCGCTCAAAGTGTCCCATGTATTTTATATGAAAAAAAAACCACAACTTTTCGTAGAAATGGTATAGAGTTCTTGAAAATCAGTATTTTCGATCGGAAGACTCTGGTTCTCTTCAGGAGACTTTCAATAATATGCATTTGTTTGTGTAAAAATTTTTTAATACTAACGATTTTTTATTGGTCCCCCCAGTGCATTTTTTAGGGTTTTTGGCTAAGCTATAAATCATAGTTGCAATGAACAAATGGTTAAATAAATAACTGAGTATTATTACTGGGAATCTCTTGCAGAGAAACAGAGTTTTACGCGATCGAAAAATATTCAATTTTAACATTTCCATACCATTTATACCAATGGACAACTTTGAGCGCTTTGAGCGAACCCTACAAATTTTTTGGTTGCACAAAAAAAAAATAGGCGCTCTAGTTTTTTTGGTATAGAACAATCCTAGGGGATGAGAGCGTAAAAATTGCTACTTTACTTTTTAATATACATTTTTGGACCATCCTAGTGTATAAGGGTTGAGTATGGGTTCGTAGAAGTTCAACTGGCTTCACTTGGACGACTGTGATTGTGTCAGAGTAACGCGAGGTTTTCAGGGCAGTTCATCCTTACGAGCAATTAGTTGGTATGTACAGTTTTCAGGTCCATTGGTTGTTGCATGCAGTCTTTGATTTGGTTTTTAAGCCGTCTGGCAACTGCTTGATCAGCATTATCGGTTGTTCGCTTACTGAAAGTATCTGCGCCCCGGTAAGTAGATGGTATTCTGACCGTATCAGAATACAACTCGTACAGAGTGCTGTGCATTGGCATGCTTTTAGCTTCCTACACTGTGTTCCACTAATCTCTGGTGACCAAACTGGCGCTCTATAGTTTCCAAGCGGCCGATCAATTGCCTTTTTATTTTGTCGCCAAGCGTGTCTCCATGTTTTTACTATGTTGTTCGAAAGATTGATATCTATTGTCGACCACTCAGTTAGTTCTCCGCCCTCCGTTTAAGCGTCCTTTTGATGTTCATACAGTTCAGGATTGACGGAAGTTGTTGAGATAACTTACTCTGACCGAACCCCACATTTTCAGCATTAGCATGCATTTTCCTTGGAGGTTTTCATCTTACCGATATCCACCTGGGCCTCACTGCCGGTGAAAGTGAGAGCTGCAACGGTTTTTGGGAGCTTATCCAGCCTTCTGATTACTCGATGCTCGGCTATATCCGCCGAAGGGTGTAACATAAATACACGGCTACCATAGTTCGCGCATTGCTTCCTGTACAGCGTGGCGTGATAAATGACTATCATATCCACTCTGTCATGGGGCTTCGCCGATTTGGACCGATGCTTGGTTGAACAAAGCTTATTAACAGTAGAGGTAATGCTACAGGTCTTCAGATGCTGCCTTTGCTTTTTGCGCTTGTGTTCGTTAACCAGTTGTCGAAACTTCAAATTGGGATCCCTGATGCGCGAGTTCGCCGGATTGATCACTTGAAGAAATTTTAGGCGAATTTTCGCCAAGTATTCGGACCGGATGAAGCGAGTTGTTGCAGCATTGACCACTTTGTGTAGTTGGCGTCTTCCCAACATGATGGTCTGTAGGGTGGGCGGCGCGTAACATCCGCGAAGTCATCCCGAACAGCTTCGTTGCGATTTGTGTGTAGACTTTTTTGGTTCTATGCATATTTTGCTTTTATTATTTTGTCGACGACGTGGAGATTTTTCGTGATGTTTTTGAATTTTTCAGGATGTTTTTCGGGACTTTTTAAGTATTATCTTGGAATTTTATTTGGACCTTTCGGCATATTTAAGGACATTTTTATTTTTCAAAGTTTTATCTCGGGAAAGTTTTGGTATTTTCGTCAAAATCTTGATTATACTTATTTGTTTTCTGTCATCTTTCATTTTTTTGGACTCTGTTTCGAAATTTCGCAACCATTTGATCTATTGCCCTGGAGCTATTCTAGATCTCCAGGAATTTTTCATATATTTTTGGGATTTTTCATAATTTTTTTCTGACTTTTTGGCGGTGTTTAGTTGCTTTTAATGACTATTTCGGGATTTACTTCGAGTCCTGGGAACTTTTAAGGTAACTTTTGTGACGTTTTAGGAATTTTGCGATATTTTATGATAAAATTTTTTCCGGTATATTTTAAAATATCCTTTGGGGCGTTTAAGAGAGAGAAAGATTTGGGAATTTTTATGGACTTTTCCGGAAGTTTTAGGGATGCTTATACATTTTTCGACTGTTTGGGAGTTGTTTTGGATTTTCCGAAATGTTTTCGAATATTTTCGGGATTTTTTATAATTTGTCCGAATTTTGGGTTTCCAGAGATTTTATGAACCTTTGGGGACTTTTCGGGATTTCCTCCGTACCCTTTGCAACTTTTAAGGAACATTTCGGGACGTTTTAGCAATCTTTTGTAATTTTTAGTGACAGTTTTCTGGGGATTTTTTCGGGAATGTCTTGAAATATTCGTGGGCACATTTGGGGGATATTTTATAGGTCACTCGCGATTTTTTGATACAGATTTTCGAAATACTCCTACGAGTTTTTGTGAACTTTTTCGGGATTTCCTCCGAACGATTTGGGACTTTGTAGAGCCTTTTCGGGACGTATTAGAGATATATAAAGATCGGACAGATTTTTTTTGGCATTTTCTCGGGAATGTTTCGAAGTTTTCTTCGGGATGTTTTTGGGATATTATAAGGACCACTCTGGATTTTTCGATACAGGTTTTGTGTATATATTTATAATTTTTTATGAATCTTTGGAGACTTTTCGGGATTTCCTCTAAACTTTTAACTTAACTTTTTTTCGGGAATATTTCGAAATTTTCTTCGGCATATTTTATGGAGAACTCCAAATTTTCGGGATCTTCCTATACAGGTCTTTAGACATTTTTTGGGGAGTCTGTCTCGAAACTTCCTTCGGCTAGAATATTTAATGATCTTTATAGAGTTTTGTTGGGACTACTTCGGAATTTTTGTCGGGAATTTCCGGACTTTTTCATGCGACTTCGTGCGTTTTAATGAGATTCGGAAGTTTTCGGAATTTAATAATAATAGATATATTTTCTTTTTTTAATTTACTTATTGTAAAAGGGATACTAAAATTTTTTATTTTTTTTCTTGGCCTTTCATTGAAACCATCATCATTAATTCAATTAAAAGGGGTATAAAAGCAAGGGTAAGCATAAATTGAAGTCATTGTATAACCCCTTAGTGAGTATTTACATAAAGTCACCGGGTATGCAAGCTGAAAGTCAGCTTGCGATATCCTCACCCATTAAATATTACTTAATGACCCCAGAAATAATCAACAAAATTTTATATGGTTTTATGTACGTTAACCCAATCCCATAAAAGTAAGAACAACTAAAGCAAAATTCTCTTCAGACAACAGCAAATTCAATACGAAAACCGTGATTTAAAGCGCCTTGCCTCTAGCAATCAAATAAAAATAGCAACATCTAATTAAGAAAATTGTCGTGCGACGCGACGTGACGCAACGTAAAGCGATGCGCCTGACATCAAAATATCGCCGCAACATGAAAAGACTTGTGTCGACTCGAAGACTGGCGGGCGTTGCAAAATTTTCGCACAACACTAAGAAGCAAAGGAAGGAGGAGGATGTATGCACCTACATACGCGATGATAGAGCAGCAAAAACTAATTGGGCAATGGCGACCTCAAATGGAAGTAGCAATTATTTCAGCGCATAACACAGTTAAAATGTTTTCTTCTGGCACTGCAAGCGCCAACAACAACAACAACAACAATAACCACAGAAATGCACAAACAAAAAAGTAAATAATAGCGGTATTCATCAAAAATTAGACGACTGCTAGAGCCAAAGTTAGACG
>NW_016158232.1:0-47132 GCF_001687245.7 Rhagoletis zephyria | reverse complement strand
GGGGGGGGCGCAACAAACTTACAATTGCCGGCAACACGCAAATTTCAAAATATACGCAGACGACCAGCCCAAACAGCGGGCGACAGAGAAATGCTGCAGCGTGTGCTGTCAAAGCAAAGGCTATCAAAAATAACAAAAGAAACTGCCACACTGCTGAGCTTACAAAGTGCGGCTAAATGCAATTTCAAGTGCTTTTTGTATGGCAGGCGATGCGAGCGAGAAAGACGACGTGACGTGGAAGTAACTGAAGTAAAAGTCCTCGAGTGGCCGTCGAACGGAAATACATAGAACTACTTTTTCTTTTTTTAACTGCTATTATGATTGTTTTTCTTTGCATACCAGCGCTGCGTGCCACAGATACACACAGACAGCTCCGAGTGTGCCATTGTGTCAGTGTGTCATTAGTGACAGCATTAGTCGAATAGCAAAGCCGCCGCGCGCGCGCCACTTCCCTCGCTGCCATCACTTCGCTTACCACCCCAGCTGGCGTCCGATTTTGCTGCATTGCCGCATACACTTTCGCATTTCGCAATTTATGATTTGATTGATGGTTTTGTGCTCATTTGTATTTTCAATGATTACGCTCTACGTCTTTGTTGGTTGGCGTTGCACGATCGAAGAGCGGCGGAGTTGGTTGTGAGTGAAAGGAATTTTTGGTTACTAACAATTTGTGGTAATTCCTTTTGAATTCATCACAAATGGAGGAGAAATTTAAATCTTCCCATAAATTTGCATTCATGAAATGATTATAATAATTTTATTGATTACTAGCGATTACATGCTGCGGATTGATTCCGTCAGTGTTTTTTTTGCTTGGAAAGTCTAAAGTAATTGTTATCCTTGTTAGTCATACGTTTCATTTTCTATATTCGATCAATCAGTGAAAAAGCAGATTTGTTGTTATTAAGTTTACTCATTTGCATGCAAAAAGCGAATGAGCTCTTCTATACTTCATTAGTTTCCGGATAGGAATGCAAGTGAAAAGTTTCTTCTTATACGTACATATATGAGCGAATCTCGCGAGTTGTTACATTTGTCGACAAAAATCTGTCTTCAGTTTTGTGTACAGAACAATATTCCATCGCGAAATTTTATACTAAAAAAATAAAAATACCGTGCTTATATACGTGTAGGTGCGAATGTAACGTATACGCCCCATAGCACCATACGAAGTCATCTACAAAGTCATTTATTTAAAAGCAATTAAATATTGGCGGGGGAGCTGCAAAGCTGTTTCTACAGACCTGCCTTTCCAATAGGCACAACCTTCGCCTGTGTCCATCCCTTGGGTATGAAGCTAAGTCTGAGACAAGCATCGGACATAGAATGTCAGACGTTGGCCGAAGTTCGGCAGGGAAGATGCCGTCTAAGCCTAAAGATTTGTAGCTGGCTGGAAGGACCTTATGGCCCAATATACCCTTTCTATATCAACAAAATCTATATATTCTAAGGAGCGTCTAGAAGCTATGTGAGCAATTCCATGCTCCTCAGTACACCCTCGGAAGTGTGCGCTCATTAGAACCTCAAGCATTTCCTCTTGGGATGATGTACATTCGCCATTCGGCTTTCGAATAAACATTGGGTTCATAGGATTTTTGGCAAGCACTTTTCGCAAGCGATTACCCTCCGTTTGTTCCTCTATGCCATCACCATAATCCTGCCAGGAGTCCCTTTGGGCTTTCCTGGTGGCGTTCTTAAATTTCTTTAGGGCTGCTTTGTAAGCAGACCAAGAACCATTACGCTTTGCCGCGTTGAAGAGTTTTCTGCTTTACTTCCTAAAAGAGGTGATTTCTTTAGTCCACCAGTGTGGCTTCCTCTTTCCTCTCGGAAGTACAATTGGGCAGGACGCAGAGAAGGCCATATTACAGGCATTGGCAATGCAATCTACAGCTTCTTCAATTTGTTCCGATGAGCCGAGAGAAGCAGGGCTTGCGAATCGAGACTCCGCTTCATCATTGTTAATGGGAAAGTGGAGAAGGAAATTTTTGTTTCCTTATATGTATGGCTTGTGTTTTAAATAAAAATATATATTACGCAAATATCTCGCATTATTACTCATTTAAACCGGTTTTTGTATCTAAATCCCGTTGAACGAATCACATGTTTCTTACCAGCTACCAACAAATAGTATAACCTAAATTGACTTTGAGTTTTGGAAAGGTGGACACACGCTGGAAAAATATATTTTGTGTTAATACAGGTCATAAGCTCTCTGTATGCTAAATTTTATCAAAAATCACCTAGCTTGCAAACAATATAATTTTAAAACTCAAAATTTCAAACTAAAACACACTTTCTCATTTTGAATCCCAAACAGCAACAGTTATGAATAATTTAATTGTTTTCTTTTTTTAATTTGATATGATTTTAAAATGCTGGCAAACGTCAGAAAAAAATAATGGCTCACGAATTGAGAGAATGAGTTGAAATTGGAATTTTTTTCCAGCAGCAGTTATATCCTAATGTTAGTAGTTCATATGCATAGCAAAATAATTGGCAAAATCTATTCGAATTTAGTTAAAAACACTAATCAATCACAGCTCTGAACACAGAAGTGAATTTGGCTTGGTTGTAAGTTAAAAAAAAATACCAACTAACTAAATTGGTTAAAAGCGTTTGCTAAACACTGGAAAGTTGTTAACTTAATTAGCTACTAAAAACTGAAAGTTGACATTTTATTACATTTTTGTATACGCGATGCATTCTCATAATTTCTATGCTTTTCTATATTATTTACTACTAAATTATTTAGTTATTCGTTTTTAAGCAATTTATTTTACCTAACATGATTTGGCTGCTCAGTTCGGTAATAAAATAAAAAATTTTGATTTTTCATATCACACAAATTTTTTACAGAAAAATCAAATATTCCTATTATACGAGTTCACCGGTTGCATGCGCATAATAAAGTTACATGCACGTAGTTTTCGAAATACGCTTATTCATTTTTGTAGAGTTTTATTCAATTTTTAACCCACAAAAAAAAAATGCTTGATACTCGCACACTTAATGGCAAGTGGCGTCAAAATATCGACCAGTGGTTGGGTGCTGAATGTATGTGTAAGCGCAACCGCCCAACTGGTGGTGTATAGTTCGACACTTTTAACTAACTTTGCTGCATTTGACATTTTTCACAAACCGTAAGCAAAGTATTTGCAACAACAAAATATGCCACTAATACACAATTTTATTTAGAGTAAAATATTTAGCAATGAAGTGGTCAGTCACGTGCGAAATAAAAGCGGCAACAAGCAATAAACGACAGCAACAAAACCTAGCCACCAAAATCGTTTAGCTTCAATGATGCTGTCACACGGCAGCGCTGCTGGTTGGCTGAGTAACTCTACGCGCACCACTAACTTTGATTACCATACCACCACCAAAACCATCACCATCACCACCACCATCAACACCACTACACTACCTTTAACAAAAGCTATAAATAAAGATTTGCAATTTGCTGATTTTCTAGCAAAAATTAAAATGAATGCATTCGAGTACATACACACCAGAGAACAGTACGAGTACCTATTTTCTGACTCTAAATATTTTCGCTCTAAAAGCGGTTGCGGTATGGTCGCCACCGCGTATCTTTCTACTTTCTCTTCTCTTTGAGACTTCAAAGGAGTTTGGGAATTGCGATGGAGATGCTCGAGTATGAATACTATGTACTTAGTGTAGCGGTGCATAGAGGTATAACGTCATACATTTTTTTGGAAAAAATTACAAGGCGTAGAATATAAACCTAACCTCAAAAATGTCTAAAAAATGTCACAAAAAGTGCACCGCTGAATATATGACTCCAAAATTTTGTCCATGTACTTGTAGTAATGATATGTGTAAACCCTCAAAAATTGGGCGTAATCGGTTTATTTTAAAGCATACCTCAAATGCAAACCTAACCTCAAAAATTCCTTCAAAAGGCCATAAAAAGCTCACCAATGAATATATGACCCCGGAATTTAGTCCATATGTTTTTAGTAACATTATATGTGAACCCTCAAAAATTGGGAGCAATAGATTTATTTAAAAGCAAACCTCCTAAACGAACCTAACCTCAAAAAAGCCTTAAAAAAGCTAAAAACAACCGGACCGATGAAGATATCATTCCGAAATTTTGTCCACATGTTTGTAATAAGTTATGTGTGAACGCTCAAAAATTTGATCTAATCGGCTTATTTAAAAGCGTACCTCCTATGCAAGTTTACCCTCAAAAGCACCTTAAAAATACCACAAATGCTGTCCTTGTTTTATGAGAATGCGTGAAAAGTCCCGAAAGTTGTTCAAATCGAAATAAAAGATTCAGATACTCACTTTTTTTATAGCTGGAGCTACATGAAAAATGTCAAAGTCGGCATTTATAAAGTATAACATTTGCTTGATTATATTTATTAAAATATTTGGTCATCTGCACTGTTATCTATTTGAACAAGTAAATGATATATTTTCATATGAACCTTGAGATAAAGCAAGCCCAGTCCAACAAAAGTCTCAATAAGTATCAAATTCTTCTGACTTCTGTTAGTTTTTTTTTTATATAAAATTGTCAATTTCATAAAAAGTCATAATGCATTTTTCTTATTCAAATATTGGTTTGTAAAGCTAAACCATGTCAATATAAGAATTAAATGTTCAAAAATTTGAATTTTTTCCGTCGAAATCCGACTGACCGGTATGCTCGTGCCATTCTCTGATACACACATGGCGAGAAATGTGCGTCATACTACACGGCGTATGAGTAACAACAATCGCAACGCGTTGTTCTCGCGCATATTTCGAATTTTTGCATATCTACATAATAACAGTTGCGCACAACAATGTGTTCAATTCGTTTCGGTGGATGTGCAGCTTTGTCACACGGGTTTAATAGCTGTTCACGACCCACCCGGCTGCATTCTATCCATTTCAAAATTTTAACGAACAATTTGCGTTGAGCGACTTTCAGTGGTCACACACAACATCAGCAAGTACATATGTACATCCAGTTTTAATTAAATCATTTAAATCGAATATTTTGTAAACGTATCAGTGAATGAATTTAAAATGCCGCACAATGTATGCAATTCGTCATGGTGCTGCGCTGAACAATAGCAAATGGAGGCCCAGTGTGATTGAGTTAAAATTCTATTTCAAATCAAGTGAGTGATCGTTGTTGGTTGGTGAATTTTTGAAATTTGAATCACGAATTGTTTACATTTTTTGTTACTTCAATAAATCTGGAATTTAAAAATTTATTGATGTACGAAACTCTACAAGGTGTTTTAAACAAGGTGGTGTTGGGGCGACAGCTGAGTTTTTCGCCGTGGAGACTATTAAGAAGACCATACTAAACCGTCGAAACTTCGGCAAAAAAATAAAAAAAAAATTTCTAAGCATTCCACTGCATACCCGAAAACAAAACTTCATAAAAAAACAATAATTTCCGAATGGAATTTTCAAAAGTTTAAATCTTTGTTTTTTTGCATTAGTATGTGCACCATGAAATGACAAACTAAACTGAGCACAGAGGCCAGATCTGACCACTTTGTGACCTTTGATGCGATATCTGTGAATGGTAACTGTAAAAAATATCTTTGAAATTGGAAGGCGTTACACAGTAGAAGATATCGTGATTGGATTACCACTTTGGAAGACTGGCCTAGAGTTAACCCAGGTAGTCACTATATCATGCCACTTTTCCTTCGTTTCATCTTCTCTTTGATTTTTCGAAAATTTAAAACATTGCATTTTACATGGAAAAATTGAGGTCAAACTAAAATTTTTGAAGATAAAAAAAGTCTAGTTAATTTTTTTGACATTACAAAATAATGGTACGGTTTTCTTTATTTTTCCAAGAAAAACAATTTATAATTAATTCTTAGACCACTCTGGTGATGCGGCGTATATATTTAATATTTCTTCTTTGCGTCTTTTCGGATTTTTTTTTAGACATTTCGAGACTATTTTCTACTTTGTAACTTTGAGGGAATTATTTGTATGCAGTGATTTTTTGGAATAATTTTCGACACATTTTGTTTATGTACTTTTATGGAGCTCTTCTGCTCTATTCTTAAGTTTTTTTGGAATATGCCGTGTTATTTCGGGAGAATGTGGTTTTTTTTTGTTATTTTTTTGGGGTTTCTTTTATTCCTTTTTGGTGTTATTTCAAGATGTTACTGAACCGATTTCGACGATGTCTCAGTAATTTTAGGCATCAGTGTAGTAACTTCTAGCAAAATTCCGTGCTTTTTTTCCTGAATAAGGCTGTGGTGTAATTTTTTAGTTTTTGGATAATCCTTGCCTTGTTTTGGTATATTCGAGATGTTTTTTTTTAAGCCAAATTAGCTGCTCGAACTTATATCGCTTTGATTTTGTTCCTGTTTCCTATCTTCCAAACACAAAAAAGTGGCTAGAAGTAATAAAAAATCGCTTGGGCAAAATCTCTTTGTGCCATTTTGAAATCAAATAATACGAAAGCGTCTTTTTCTGAAAAAAAGTTCAAAACCAAATTTTTCCGAAAGAAAAGTTCACTATAAATTCAAGCTTTAAGTAACAAAAAAAAAAAAAATAATTCTTTTTCGCATCGAAGACACATATGTATAATGCAGGCACACCACTACCTAAAAGCAATAAATATTTCTCATTGTTGTTTACATGATTTCATGCGCAAATGATAAACGGTTCAATTCGTATTGTAAAAACATGAAAAAAACAACATCAAGGACGCCATGCATCACACTACACCATGCAAAAAAAAAAAGAAAAAAATTTTAAATCACAAGAAAAGGTCAATATACTCACGGAACAAGTTTTTTCTCCGAGGACGGGTTTTTTTTAAAGACTTGGAAGTTTTAAGGTTACGTTTAATTTAAAAAAAATTGTTTTAAAGTATTTATCAATGTAAAGTAGAATAATAATATGAGTACCAAAATGAAAGCATAAATGTTTTAGAATAAAAAAAATAATTATTTTTGATACAAAAGGATGAATAAGTATTGAAAATGCGCTTTAAATTAATTTTTTATTCTAAACTTATAAAGCTAGAAAAACGAAATTCGAGAATGCAGCAGGAAACATTTTAGTCTTAAGCATATATATACGGTGACCATCCGTTCTGTTTTTTGCAGGACTGTACTGTTTTTCAAAGGTCGGTCCTGCGTAGTTTTTCAAACCTGCAAATCCGGAAAATGTACTGATTTTTTCCAAGTGTCCTGCATTTGTCCCGCATTTTATTCGTTATTTTAAAATTATCGGACAATGGATGGATTTTTTCAAAAAAGTATTTTTTGTTACTTTTCTTAGCTTTTCTTCAATATCTCATGAAAAAATCTCCAAATTAACATAAGCGACTTACAGCTCGAGGGGTATTGATGTGCCTCTTACCAAAATATATAACTTGTGGCGACTTCAATGAAAATTATTAGTGCTACAGTCGAAAAAAGTGAGATTTTCAATCAAATACGCAGATTCATTTGATTATTTTTTTCATTATTTAANATTCATTTGAGTATTTTTTTCATTATTTAAAAAATTCGTAAACTTTGAGCCAAAGATAATGAAAATCGGATCAGAAGTGTAAATGCTATGGAGCGCAATCTGCACAAATTAAATTTTTTGTAAAGGGCACTTTGTAACTCGTCGTTTACGTCGATTCATGACGTCGATTTTTAACAAATAACTGCGAAAAGTACTAAAAAAACAAAAAAAGGAGGGTATTGTTTTCGTTTTGCACGACGCAAAATTTGCCTATAAAATAATCTTTTAAAGATTTTCACTTTTCGTGTAAGCTATTGTAATTATAATATGTTTTACTATAATTTTATAAATATTCATGTAAAAAAAGATTAATATCAATGAAGAAAACGTGATTCATTTTTAAAGTTTAAAATGTATTAAGAATTTAGAATCATAAATACTCTTTCGATATTTTTATACTATGTAAATATATGTAGGCATATTTTTGAAAAATTGTCCTTCATTTTGAATCCATATTTATGGATATTCAAGAATAAATTTTTTAAAAGGTATGTTCAATAGTTATTCGTCCTTGTTCACCAATAAATTTAATTTTGTTCAGGTTCAAAGTCCTTTAAAACAAAATCTGACGTTAGAAAGGAAGGTTAAAAATGAAGTTTTACTGTACTCTAGCCCTAGATTTTTGTGTGCGTAAAATTGACTGTCGCACGCTGTTAAGCACTCCACCTACTTATGCGCTAAAAGCTTCTCACATCCTTGCCTACACACTTGCCAGCTCATTATGCTTTCGATACATTAATTTAAATTGCTTCATTTGCATTACAATTAATCGCACTGACACGCCCACTCTACTTTGCTTCTTTCTACACATCACACACGCAATGCATTTAAAGCGAAAGAAAATCCATACATATACACATACACATATGTATATATATTATATATGACAGAATTTTGCTGACATGTTGCATGTTCCATGTTGTAAGCGGTTCGCATATTGCATTCGTGTTGGCATTGTTGCCACTCAACGCTTGTGTATTGGAAATAAATATTTTAATTTTTACTGTCGAAATTCCGTTGACTTCTGGCTTTATTTTTATGGGTTTTTTTGTATAGCATTTAATTTTTCCTGGTCACAATGTACACTTTAACGAAATATTTTTTTTTGGCTTCCAGTCGACCGCTATGGCCAATGTAATTACTTCCGTTTTATGCAGATGCATGCATATATATTAGGGTGGCCCTTTAGATATCAAGATAATGAGGAACCGCTTTATTTTTTTACGTATAAAATAAATACTTGTACGAAAATTTCAGAATTAAAAAAAAAAATTTTATTGGTCGCTACCAGTGCTTAATTTTATTTTATTTTTTTATCACGAAGATTGAAAAAATTTACGGTTTTGATCAGCTATAAATTAGTGAGTTTCTAAATTTATATGAAAAAGTTTCAATAACATTTAAAATTTATCAGATTTCAGGTAAACATTTTTGGAATTTATGCGATAAAGTAAAGTAAAGTTAAAAATATTCAATTTGGAACCTCCCCTGAAGGTCTTTATTTTGCACATAGAAGAAAATAAGTTTTAATAACATTTCAAATTTATCAGATTTCATGTAAAACTTTTCTCGAATTTCCGCGGTAAAAAAGTAAAAAAAAAAAAGAAATTTAATTTTGAACTTCTTGTGGATGTGATTATTTTGTAGTTTGAATAAAATAAAGGTGTGTCTCTTAAAAAATTTAGATGTTGACATTTTAAGGACCACCCTAATGCACATACCTGTACTTAAAACGGCAAGTATAAACAATTTTTGGTTCAATTACTCACTGTTATTCATTGCGCTTCTGCCCCACGTAGGCATTAACTTTAATTAATTTGTGAATTAATTTTATGTCGTAGTAATTAAAGTTTCATATCATTTTACTTTGCCACATTTTCAATTATTCCATATATTATGCATGACACCCTACTTAATTAACACTTCAATTTTCGATACGAGTACTGATAATGTTAACCGCCATTTAACATTTAAAATCCGTAGCCTTCATAAATAGATTCCGCACCACCAAAATAAAAAGACATTTTGTAAAAAATCCATTAAGCATACATTTCATGAAGGCATTCAAGCTTTGTGCATTTAAGATGTACAGAGGCAATGGGCGTTGACATCAAATACGAAATATCTGTGAAGTTGCAAACATGTGCCACCAAATTAAAAATAAAATAAAATTATAGTTAAAAAATACGCTTTTATTACAACTATTTAGAACTAAAAAGTATAAAATGATTTATAGATATAGCGATTCCGTTTAAGAAGAATGGGAAGTTCCCTAACTTGACTTGATTTAACTTTTTTAAGTTAGCTAAAAATAGGATTTAAGTGATTGGACCGTAGTCATAGTCAAAATAAAGTCCACTGTAAAGTTAGCTGCAGCATACTGACATAATTTTCAATGCGATATCAATGCGATATTTGTAAGGAAAAACAAAACACAAAAGCCCATGAAAGACTACGAAAAGATACCGTAAGATTCTTAAGCTTCACGTGAGTCCCAAAAAATTCCCTAGAAAATCTCGAAAAATATGAGACACTAATACCTTTTTTTTAAATCGTCAGAAGATCATGACATAAATAAATGGATTAAAACACAAAAATCACCAAAGAATCAGCAAAATTTCGAAATAGCCCGATAAGCCCCAAGAGTCATGAAAAAATTCTACCCATTCATTTCGAATCCCTTCTCTGACTAAGGTTTTGAGTAGCGAAGCATGGAAATAACTCGAGATGATGTATAATGAACGATAAAGTATCTTTATGACAGTGAAAGAGTAATTTTTTGAAAAAAGCCAAGAGCTTAAGGTCAGTGGTCTTTTTGCCTTCTTTATGTTCTTGATTCAAATTGATTTCTTGTATAAAAATGTGGGCTTGAAGAGTTTTTTTTAGAACACCTGTAGGTAGAATATTTAATTTAGAATACTAAAGATATGCCTTGTGCTTTTTCTGTATTTGGTGCCGCTGCGATTCATCTTGGCTGCTCCTATAACGCTTTCCAGTATCAGATTAAGAAAATCGCATGAGGGGGAATCGCCGTCGATTTGCAAGTAGGTGTCTTTTCCATAATTGGATGTGCTGTGAAAATCTGGTCAATGGTGGGCTTGCCAGGTCTGAAGCCCCACCGATAAGGTCCAATCAGCTGGCTCGTGAAGGGCTTCAGTCTTTCACACAGTATAGTCGACAGGACGTTGTATGCAATATCAAGAAGTCTGAAGCCGCGGTAATCCCGCGTAAACGGCGGGATCCCCCTTCTTGTGGATTGGACAAAGTACACTAAGATTCGGACATGTATTCATCAGACTAAATTCTGCTTAATAGCTGGTACATGCGCGCGACCAGCTCTTCGTCGCCGACTTGGAACAGCTCAGCCGGTATACCGTCAACTCTGTGGACTCCAAAATTATAAATCCCAAGTTTGCGAGCAACATGATTTTAATGACAGAATAGCAGGCAATAAATCGTTTAAAGAACTGTGCATTTTGAAATACTATAATATGCTCCGAGTCAAAATTTAACATTTTGGGCTATGATGGAGCCTCATCTGTGTAACATAGGCCAAATTTAAAAAAAAATTAAAGTTTTAGTGCCTTGGAAGTTTACAATTTAGTAAGGCGATAATTCAATGAATTTCAAATATCTCCAAATTTTGAAGGGAAAGTGAAAGATTGAGAGATTCTATCTAGACAATGACCCCAAGATAGGTTCATTGTACCGACATAGCTGATTTCGAATTGTCCACTTGCTATACAACAACCGGCACAGTCGCCTGATATGAACGTCATCGAAACATTGTGCGCCATTTTGCTGACCATAAGTGGCCGCCCTTACTATATTTTGATTGTGGCTGTATTTTTAGTCAACTTGTTTTGTTATTAATTAATTAGTTATTGAAAAAATAGTAATTTACATGAAAAAACGATAATTTTGAACACTGTACTAATAAACTGTGTTTATATAATTTTTATCTCTTTTTTGAATTAGTTTGCTAGTCGAAAAAAGCTGTGCGCCACTGCATGTAAGTGTGTAGCAAAATAAAACACTTTAAATTGCAAATACAAATACTTGAATACATATGTACAACGTGCATGTAGACACACACACACACACACACACGTGGCACACATTTGCGATTTCACCTGAAAGTGAAAATTCATCCATTTATCTGGCTAAGCGCTTAAAAATTTATTAATGCCGAAATGAAGTTGCATGTTTTATGACTGCTGACGTAATACCCCACTATAAATAGCACTTGGCACTCGTCACACACACACACACACACACAGACACACACACAGAAAGCACAAAGACACTGATGTGCAACTAAATGATTTGCATTCGCAATATGCGTATGCATCTGTGCGTATACGTGTGTATGTGCACTGCTATTTAAATATTTATGTGTGCAACAACAAATTTTGTTTACTCGGCAACCACTTGCCAGTGATTGCCACTCACCTCTTTGTTGTTGCTTTTAGCCGCATGACCTAATTGTTACCCCTCGCTTGTTGTTGTTGCATCTGTTAGGGTCACTGCTTAGTTTTTTTTTATTTGCTCTTTGTTTTATTTTAGAAACTCAATTATCGTAACATATTTTATTTATGCAATTTGCGCGTGGCTACAGCAACGAATAGCCAGCAGGCAGCATTGTGTTTTGTTGAAAGGGCTAAGAGGTATCGACAACAACAAATACTTGCAAGCGCCTCCAGAAATTTGGTTGTTATAACTTTCCAGCTACGAATGCGATAGCCCGCCACGCGAAACCACCATTCGAGAGATGAATAAGTGAATATGGATTAGTTGGCGAATTTTGGGCTGTTGCATTTTTAATTTTTAGCCGTTGTTTACATTTGGTACGCCTTTGTTGGCCGCCATACGCTGGAAATGCTTTGTTTGTATATACATTGATGCGTTAACTCTTTTCAGCTTTCTTTGCTTACGATTTTCTGTTCTTTCATACGAGTTTGCATACCTACATACCTTGTATTGTATATGTATGTACATATGTCATGCGTAAGCACCTCAGTGTTACTCATACGCACTGGCATCCTCTTCAGGGTGACTGGTCTGCTGCCGTGCTGTTTGTATGTATGTATGCGGTGTGCTAAGTTCCAACGAGAGGCTTTTCATTTGCTATGCTGATTAAAAAATGATAACTATTGTGTGTTTTTATTGCTTGTCGATGTTCATATTTCCCTGTAGGGAGTTCATGAACCTGGTTACTGCAGTAAATTAGTTACTCGATATTAGTTAAGGCTTGAAATTACCGGACAAAATTGGGCAAAAGGCGAAATTATTTACATGTTTGCCATACGATAAAGTTTTCAAAAATAAAAAAAAAACAGTAGCAGGGTTGCCAGCTATCTAAAATTTAATTATAGAAGAAAAATTTAAATTATTTATATATGAAATTGAAAGGAAAAAGTGTATGGAATTATATAAAAGTGGACATAAATTTTGAGTCATTATGACCTGGGACATAATATTTCAATTTTTTCATTGAAAAACTTACAACATCATTAAAAAACTGAAAATACATCTTTGGAGTTTGATCATAGATTTTTGGTCATTTCAAAAGTGGACTTAATTTTTAATATATATATTTTTTCATTTATAAACTTAAAACTTCATTTGACAACTCAAAATACTTCTTTGGCTATGGATTACAGATAAAATTTTTTTTGTCATTATAAAACTGGGCATGAATTTTAATTTTTGATGAAACTGGTGCTGTTTAAAATTGGACATACATTTTTGGTTATTAAATAACTGGACATGGAATTTTGAAACTAAACGTACAGTTTTGGTAATTTAAGGGCTGGACATAAAATTTTGGTAAATGTATCTTTGTTTACAAACTAGACATATGTACATGAATATATACATACATACATATATACATATATGTACATATATTTTGGACGAAAACTTTTTTTAGTTTAAATTGTTTGCCAGTCGAACACTGGATACATTTTTTTAGCCATAAATGAACTGAAAATGAAGTTTTGGTTTTCTAAAAAAAAGAACATTAATTTTTGGTAATTAAAAAGTGGAAATATATTTTTTGCACTTAAAACAGGCCATGCATTTTGGGTAATTTAAGAACTGGGCACACATATTAAGTTATTTCAATTTAAGATAAATCAACTTTTCCTACGGAGTTTTATTCAGCAGCACTCTTCAGTGTGTACAACAGTGTATACTTACTATGTGTATGTGGAAATTTCGTTTAAAACTTAATTGGCATTTTTGCGTCACTCCTACGCTTCATCTTTTTGCGTGTTTTTTGTTTTTGATTTTGTTCCAATGGCAGTGAAATTTTTTCACATGCTTTCGAGCCTCAATTCTGTTTTTAATTGTAATCATTTGTGGGTTATAATTAATTTGTGTCTTTGTGGTTGGCTTTTTTTCTGCTTTGTTTTTTGATGATAATTTATGCGTTTTTTGCTTGTTTTTATAGCAGATTTTACCAAAATTCAATCATCTTGTGTGGCCAAGATAATGGATTAATCAAATTAACATTGAAAAGTATTTAAAAATTGCAATCAAAAAGTATGCAGTGGAAATCAGATATGTGTTATGTTATTGGGTTTTATTAGAGTAGGAAATGAGGAGCATTGGGTAAATTTCTGCAGTTTCCTTATGTGTCAGCAAATTGCACAAAAAATGCAAAGGAACTTATTTTAGAGTCCAATTATTGCTCGCTACATTTTTTTATTTATTTAAAAATACTATTGATAAAACTCACTAGCATACATACTATATATACACTTCTCGAACGGCTTATGAGATGGTATGTAAAGCGGGCTATTTTTTTGTTATCACTATAGGCTCCCGTAAGCATAATTAAATACCCAATTGGGTGCTTATATCGATTTGTTTAAAAAGATCGAAAAGAATATCATTTAAAATAAAGACAAGTAATTTTTAGAAAAAAAACCGACTTCAACTCTCATATAAAAAAAAAAAATATATATATATAAATATATCTCATAATACACTTGGCGGATCTTAACCAGATGTGTGTAGGACCACCTCTGAGACACTACCTTTCCGATGCCAAAAGAATTATCGCAATCGGTTGACGTGTTCCAAACCGCATACATAAAAAATAAAAATAAAAAAATATTCCGACGAACTGATAACCTCATCATTTTTTGAAAGTCGGTTAAAAATGAATAAACATCATGCCATTATTAGTGTTAAAATTAATGAATCGTTTCACATATAAACATTGATATAATAAAGCATATCGATAACAAAATTAAAAGTTACGATTAGTATAAAGCAGGGAACGTAACGGATGTGATATGAATAAAAAAAATATAATTTATTCGTTAAAACTGGATTCATATTTTTCTGATAAAATTTAACCATTATTTTATGATCTCAATGTTTTCGATAAATATTGATCGCTATTTGGGAGTTTTGGATCACACCATAACCGTTATTTTCAGATTTATTTTTTTTTTTGGATTACAAAGGCCTTAAATCGGCTATAAGAATACAGTCTCCATTACAAGGATAACAAATGATTGAAAAAATGAAAGTCAGAAATAGCAATTATTTTTGATCGCAAAAAAAATTTCAAAATAACGCAAAAATTTGAACAAAAAATTCAAATCCAAAATTCGCACCCTGGTATAAAGACAATTTCATATATCACTAAAGTAAAATTTTGCGATCGTTAATTCGATTGATGTTGGCTGTAGCTAACTGGTTAAAGGTGCGTACTACCACTCCGTAGGACCTAGGATCGATCCCCGATCGGGCGATGCTTCCGCGACGAGTGTATCTATGCCTTGAAAAAAAAGGAGTAACTCGGCCGAATACTTGGCAAGAGTAAATACAATAGAAACTTTTTTAAAGTGAATGCTTTATTTTATTCAAATTTTTCTATTATATGAAACATTTAAAAGTCGTATGAAATTTTGCCGTTTATATTACAACGGATTTTATATAAAATTATAAAAAGATGGTATGTTTTTCATTACAACAGAAATTGTATCTCAAATAGTTTTTAATAATTCGGTCAATCACGAATTATAATTTTTTAAATTATAAATAGTTGTAATCCAGATTTGTCAGAAGGCAATAGATGATTTTTAAACACGTAGATGAAATTATTGTGAAGAAAATAATTCTTACTAAATAAAGCGACTAAAATTGTAGACTAAGAAAAAGTTAAACAAAATTTCAATTCGTATTGAATTAAACGCACACATACAAATGTATGTATGTACACTGCAAATAATTTTTTAAGAGAATTTTGAATTGTAGAGATATTTTAAAGAGTTCGTAAAGATCCCATCCGATTTTTTGTCGAATTTTCTAAAATTAAATAAACTTCGATTCTTTTACGAAATTTCGGAAATTTCGGAAGAAAATCGGTAATAAAATGAAGATAATGCTGCTATGTGAAGAATTTCTTGCAGATTTTTTTAGATTTTTTTTCGCACAGACATTTCTTTACGAGTTCGTGTCAATCACTGCATATAATTTTCTTTGAAGATTCCTAAAAAAAAAAGCGGTACACAAATGAGATACCCCTAAAGATTTCGGGAAATTTGGTTGGCAGGGTATATTTATATGCACTTATCCCTACATATATCTATAATATATAAGCATGTAGCCCCAAAATATTTTTCTTATATTTCCACTCACATTTTGCTATTTGTTTAGCTTTTTTGACTTCGGCGACTTAACTGTGTGCTCGCTCCATTTGCTGTGAACTCAAGTGAGTGACAGTTAGTTCAACACGAAAATTGGCCAGTTTTAATTGACTTATTTCTTTGGATATTCGTCTTTACTTAAAACTCGTAATATAAAATTTCATTAGTTACAGTTTTTCTTATTTTATTTTAATTTTCTCAAGTCCTTTCGTTTCTTTTTTAGTTCCATTTATTTAGTCAATTGAAGTGGTTCTTCGTCTTCCTGCTAAGTCTGTTTACAATCGCTGTTTTGCCAACATTCATTTTGTCAATCGCCTTTCTCGCTTTTCGTTTCTTTAATTTTTATGTCATTTACGGTTCATTAGTGTTGTAGAAGTGGCACTGTGATTACGACAAAGTACGTATGCAGTGTAAGGAATTCTCTACTTGCTAACACACATATGTATTCTCGTGTGTTTGTTTGTGATATTTTTTTTTGATATTACCTACTGATTGATGGCGTAATTTCCTACCAAATGAAGGCATTGTGTTGTGGTTTATTGTTTGGAAGCCTAGAATATGTGCGTCGCTGCGTTGCTGGTGTAATGCGAATACCTCTGCTGTCTCTCTGGCAGTACTATGTGTGAAAATTGCTACTTTTTCTGTCGCTTTCGCTTTGACTTTCACTTGCTTACATACTTGGCGTGGCAACAGTTGTTTATTGTTATTTATACACTTTTCGGTTACACTTATCGTTATTGTTATTTGCTAGAGTGTGGCTAATGACCAGAAATTATTGACAAGAAAAAGAAAAGAAGTGAAAAAGAGAGCACAACAAAGGATTTTCACAATTTTCATGATGGTGACTTTACCAGAAAACAAATTTCACCAGCTGATTAATTGTCAAAGTTTTGTGTAATGTCAATGTGAATCAGGAAACATAATTGATGGAGAATAGCGGTAATTGTAAACAAAACGAAAACGATAAACATACCGTTAACAATAGCTAGGCATAAGTAGTGATAGAATGAAATGAGTACCATGTACAGAATATCGACACTTTTCATGAGTACTGATACTCGATACTTTTTGACAAATATTGAGTAAGTAACGTGAATACCAAAATGTATCGACGTGTTTAAAACTTTTTTTTAAGTAAAAAGTTTTTAAAGTTGCATTAAATTAAAATGACGTTGAAAATTAAAAAAATTATTTTTGTTTACTTTTCGCGTTTGCCTTCAAAATATTTGGAAGTACGAGTATTATCGATGCTTTTTTGCAAATGTGTGTTTTGAGTACTAGTGTCGATACTCCTCTAAAAATTACTATCACCTTGCATAGGATTAATGATAACGATAAGAAATATTTAAAATAACGATTACGAGACAGAACATAATGATACGGATAACTGTAAACATGGCGACAGCAATAACGATAAACATATGAAAACGATAACGATACAAAATCGATTAATGTAATATCATCGGTGTCTATACAGTATCTTTTAAGATATCGATAACTACCGCAGACTTAAACAATTTTGATAGCGAAAATGATTTTCATAAGAACAAAAATGCCTACATTTATCATTATTGATAACAGTAGTATAAAGCCAACGATTTCTGTACAGTTAAACATTGTTAATAACGATAATTTGTGACAATGTCCAAAATAGTGTCTAATTTATAGTCCCAAAAGACAACTTATTTATCGTTTGGAAGAAATTACCCAGTGCTAGGTCTACAAGAAAATAATGTGAAGCTCAGTGAGAACTTCTATAATTTTAACGATTCCTGGACATTTGAAAGTTAACTTAAGTTATAAGTTTTTGTATAGTAGGATTTGCCAAGAAAATCAAGACTCCTCTGAGTTGGAATCATGAGAATCCGTGTTGTGATACAAACACTTGCAGAACCTAACAGGACACAACACGTTAGGAGCAAACGCAAGGAAAATGGGAATAAATGTCAGCGAAGGTTGAAGCAAATGCAAGGGGCGCGATTAAGGGAGACCCTAAAACATATCCTATGGTCTCTATCCTGAGGTATCGAAAATACGCCTCAAATATTTTGGAGCACCAAAGTTTAATAACCTTGAAGCCGCGACATCACTTTGGCTGCAGTGTTATATTTCGCCGTTATATACGTTCAAATAGTCTAACATGATTCCTCGGCGACCTTGAAGATTTTCTCAATTCCTTGTGTGATTCATAAACAAACAGCTGACGAATTTCATTGTTTTAGCCGTCTAAGTGGAAAGAAAATCAACGGAAATAAGTTCAATTGACACTTATTCGCACTTTTGGCTCATTGACGGTGCGTCCGAGAACGGTGAGAGAGTACCTGTTTGCCTTATCTACCGCATCGGATTACTTCAAGCTTATTTGGGTTCCAGGTCTCAGAGAAATCGCTGAAAAATGCATGGCCGATGAGGTAGCTAAACAGGGAACACTTGAGGTATTACTCCCGGATAGAGAAGGTCTGGGAGTTTCCCTGCTCTCATGCGGTCTGCTTCTGCACAGGTGTGCTATTAGTTAGCTCAGCGAGCGCTGGAAGAAGACCTTAGAATGCAAGCTGGCAAAATCATTCTGGCCACCTGCAGACCGGAGACGGTCGGGGGATCTTTTGAGACTAAGCAAGTTACATCTCTAGCTTTTGGTGGGAGTGTTAAGTGGTCAAAGCGCGATAGGTAAGCATGCCGTAAGGCTGAATTCATCGATGACGATGAGGTGGAATCATCTCAACACCTACTGCTCTAGTGCATTGCCTTTGCGAGCCTAAGGTTTAAGCCCCTTTTTCACACTCGTTTTCTCATACAAGAAGCCGTAGGTGTCGTCATTTTCCCTTACCTTCCCCCTCTTTCCCTACCTCTGCGTCCTTTCCCTCTCGCCTCTTAAGGGTATCACAACGGACAGCTTACTCATGTCCTTGGCCCTTAACACACATATATTTTTATCAAAAATAACTTTCTGAAATTTTCAAGGATACATTTTTAAAAGAACAATTAAAAAACTTTGAAGTCTTTTATAAAAAGCCTGTCGTCAGAGAGAGTATATTTATTTTTTATGTGTAAAATTTACCTGCCGCGCGGTCTTGCAGATATTTTTCTGAATATCAATAGCCTAATACCAAAATTAATAAAAGCTTATGACTTTAGCTGAATTATAAATCGAAAATTTGTATGAAAATGTCACTTTATAAGGCTCTATAAACCTATTCTATATTTTATAAATAAGGCCATAAATTTGTAAATTATTTTTAATAGCGTCTAGTAATTGCTCAAACAATGCTAGCCTTTTTTGTGCTTAAATATGATCAAAATAGCGATTTATGTTTTCCTTTAGTTACCTAGCATATCTTCATCAACCTTGGAGGAACTTAAATTATACGCAGTTAAATAAGAAATTAGCAATACCCGAAAATTCTCATTAAATCTCTATACAATATTTTAACTTCTGTTCCCTCCAATCACCAAAGCAAATATTTGCGCTTTGCTTCAACCTTGATGGCAAAATCTTAAAGCGTCGCCCGTGGCCACACAAATCGCATTTTGCCTTTTTGTTTTGTCAAGCCTAATACACTTGCGGCTGCTAACCTTTCCATCCTAAATAAATACAATGGAAATACGAGTACAAATTTTAAAAAGTCGCTTCGAGTTTAAGTCCCATTTGACTTATAGTTTTACCAACAAGCGCGCATACATATTTTTAAAAACCTGGTTTTATTAAATTTACCTTTGTTATTTAAACAAAGGCGCTCTCAATCACATTGAGTGACTGCCTTAAAGCTTGATTGCAGCATATTTATTTGTTTTGTAGTTAGGTAGATTTAATATGTGTGAATGCCACTATGTACATATGTACATGTATATGATATTGCGTGTTGTTGGGTTAATAAAATTTCAAGTTTATGTTGTTCAAGTAAATAAATACATACAGCCATTAAATGTGTATTTCCGGATGAATAATGTCATTAATCTCTCGTCACTCAACACAGTGGGCGGGGTGGCGGCTATTGACATAGTGAAGTGTGAGTAAGTTATGTGTAGAGTGGTAATAAATTCGGGACATGAAATGGGTATAAAAGTAAACAATACCAAACATGAAAGTGTCATAAATGTAATTGTTCTCGGAAGATGCATCAAAAGTCAGGCAATCATGAATTAGTTGGCAGTTAGTGCAGAATACATGTACATATGTATGCAAATGTATGCAGTGGTAGTAGTAGCATATATATATATGTACATGAGCTATGTTCACAAAATTCCTTTGAAAATGAAATGGAGTCCTATCGCTTTGAATGTTGACTGTGGTTTTCATCCATTACGAAAGATTACATACACGTTTGGTGATAAAATTTGTTCAATATTAGGAAAAGGTTCTAAAAATTTGGTTCTGTAGCACATTTGAAGGCAAAAATTGTTTTAGTTCGGTAGACTGAGAGTAGACTGCAAGTAATATAAAATTAAAAATAGGGGTGCGCCGATTAACCGAATTCCGGATACCTTGGAAGAAATAAGAGCCGGATTCGCCCTTTGTAAATTTCACAATATTGTATTCGTTTTTTTGTTTAGCGGCATACTTATGACCAGATTATCTGATTTTTCGAGCTCTACTCGTTTTTCTCTGACATCAATAGATCTGAGATATGGGTTGATGGTGAACTAATTCGAAGCTAGCATAGAAACCAATTGATG
The DNA here is from genome assembly GCF_001687245.7 of Rhagoletis zephyria. Taxonomy (NCBI): domain Eukaryota; kingdom Metazoa; phylum Arthropoda; class Insecta; order Diptera; family Tephritidae; genus Rhagoletis; species Rhagoletis zephyria. Next base: position 26,277 of record NW_016158232.1, on the reverse strand, counting down.
TGTCGGAGCTTTGATGTGAGTATCTGCCGAAGGCGACCTAACCTATCGACTAACTGCCGTTTAAACAGGGCACTGCGATGTGGGAATGCATGCTGCAAGACTAGGACGGAAACACAACACGTCTTGTCGTAGTTATAATTCACCAGATGCAGAAGAAACTGTGAAGCATCTGCTATGTAATTGCCTAGCACTATGTAGGACTGGAATCCGGTAACTAGGCAAACTCTGCTACTCCGGTTATCAGACATAAGTGATATCAACCCACTGCAACTGCTTAAGTTCTTGAACTCCACATGCTGGATTTGAGAGAAATAACCGAATTTTGCTGGGTTCTTTTCAAGTTTTCTATTCTTTCAGGTTAAATAGCGAGTAATGATTTTGAAACGGCAGGCATATGTAAGTGCTAATTGTAGTTGTTAAACTTGACACTTCAACCTACCAATGCGTAGATCAGCGCCCTGACATGCAATCAGCTCGGTGCCATCGGAAGTGCGGAATGGACACACTAACCACCTAGGTAGGGTTCGAGGTCTATCTAAACCTCTGACGTGCTATGAGTCCGGCATATGGTTGCAATGCAACTAAACATCGAGCCAAAAAACCAACACGAACCACAACTCACAACCCACACGATACTCCACGAAGGGTCGTCTTCGTAGCTGAAGCTACTACCAGTTGAGATGCTGTACTACTCTGGACTGGTAACCATCAACTCCCAGATTACTCTATTACTCTGCTTGCCTACGCCTCTACCCGGCACTACTAAAGTCATACCGTCCATCCGTCCCTTTACCTCTATGCTGTCAAAATTCCTCACGTCCAAGTATCTCTGATATTCGCAGAGAATGTGCTCAACATCCTCAAACTCCGCTCCACACTCACATTTCTCAGAGCCATGGAGGTTCCTCTTGCGCAAAAATGCATTAAGAGGGCCGCACCCCGTTAGGAGAAAACCCAAAATAAGACAAAGCTCGAAGTTCGGATTCCTTCCCACAAACCCCACACTCGGAATGAACCGATACGTGACATGACCATTGGGGCTGCTGTCCCAACGATCCTGCCACATACCGACAAGTCTGTCCTCCAGCAACCATTTGCAAGTCACCGTCCAATATCCACTCCGCCACCACATCAAGAGGAGGCTCCACCATAAGCACCTGCAGTGCGTTCGTCGAAACAGTGCGACACACCGGTGGACCAGCTTGCAACTATGCCCTTTGGCATGACAGACACTTTTGGTAACCCACAACCGACATAGCTGTCTCGCACCAAATAGCGGACCCGAAAGTGGCACAAGTCACGAATAGACCCCGATAAATGGTACGAACAACACGCTAGCCGATGGGCTGACAACATCCGAGGATGCGACGTACCTGTCCAACAACACCAACCAGACGCTCTTTTAGGCGCACAAAGTGGGAAGCAAAGCTCATATGAAAAAGACCGAACTCTAGTGAAAGCTTCTAGCTAGCGAGCTCACCTGTATATTTGGCAATGCTTTGAGGAATTCGCCAACGACTTTGAAGCTGATTCCAGTTTTTGTAGTAATGTGGATAACCAAATGACAAGGCAGCGACTGTACAAAAAATAAGATAGCGATTTAGAAATTGGAGAAATATTTACAACTACTCCGTATAGCCAGAAAAGAAGATCCTCCATGGACCGGGGACAGATCCTTTCTCCAGCGGCGTTAGTACATACCTTTAAGCACTCGGCTACAGCATGAATTTTAATCAAGAGACATATGGCGTACTCAACAAAAAAAATAAAAATAAAAAATATGGGCAACGCCCAGTCAGCAGTAGTCTAGCCCTGCTTTTCTAAATACACAAAACAATCCAACACAAGTCCATTAACTTATCTGTAATGTACTTAAAATGCCAAATTTTACGATGCAGCAACAAAAAAGTACCATAAAATTCAATCCAATTTAGCTATCGCAATATTGACTGTCACTGCCTTTAAATAAATGACGCATTCTATTCGAAAAAACTCGCAGGTGCTGGCTGTTAAATACAGATACTTGTGCTAAATCAGGCAGAATTGCGTTGCCTATTGCTTGTTGTGCGATTTTATAAGCCGCCATAGCGACACACATGCACATCAGACAACATTTTATGGATGGTGTACCTATCAATAACAGCTGTGCTAATGACTCTTGGCTAAGTGAAAAGACGGAGATACGCAATTAAATGTGCGGAACTTGCAATCATTGGAGATCTGAAACCGTTAAGGCTGAAGAAGAAGCAGGTAAATAGACGAAGGTTAGTTAGGAGTATCGATTATGCTGTACTTAAAATTTAGCTGTTAGTGAAAAGAATGCTGAGTGTTTTCATATTACTCATAACTAGACATCGGAATTCTATGAAATTTGTATATGCAGAAAATATGAAAAAAATATGCAAAATATATGCAAAAGATACGCAAATAATATGCAATCAATACTTATGTTAACAGGCTTTTGAATTAAATAAAAACAAGCTTTAACCCTGTTGTTTACTTAGTACATCTATTAATTTTTAGTATGTTGTGGACTACATCTATTCTATATATGAATGTGTATTCAAAGTAGCTTAAAGTTTGTCACCAATAAACTCTATGGTTCCGCGGTTGTCTCGGCGAGGAAGAGGTTCATAAAAATCTAGGTTAGAATATGTAAAGCATTGCCACCTATTAAACAATTAAATTAAATTACGGGAAATAAATTATTATAATATGGGTATCAATCGAAAAGGTTTTGAAAAGGCTTTACTGGCCAACTACATGCAGTAGGGTTGCCACCTGTTTAAAAAATCAAATTTTTTTTGAATTTAGGGTATATGTAGGTCTGAAATGTGTATCACACAATAGATATGGGTATCAGATGAAAGGGGTTTAAGAAGGTTGTAATTAGAAAATAGTTTAAAGGGAGTTGGCATTTGTTTAAAAAGTAGAATTTTATTAAATTATGCTTAAGTTATATGAAGTATAAAAATATGGGCATGGGCGTCGCTACGTAGGGGCAAGGCTCCCCCCTCTACTCTGAAGTTTACCTTATATTGCCATATGCCTAAGTCGGCTTAGCTCGATGTTCTGGTCACATACATAAGTACACATTTTCATGAGTCTATCTCTTCTTTTTCTGGTACTTACAAATATCGGACCAAAGTTATAATACCATTTCACGCTCATGAAAGGTATAGTTTTCAGATTTCAAATCATAGCATGTCGCTGCTTCTTAGCTCAGCTGTTGTTTGCTGTTGTGTTTCTGCAGCATATTTTTAATTCTGTTTAACCCTGCCTTGTATGAAAATGTATATAGATTTTTAATTAGATAATTGTTTAATAAATTTTACTATAGTAGAAGCTTGCAAAATTCGGAAAATCTCTTACCGTAGATATATACAATGTAAATGATAATGCTGAATATGTCGCATGTGTTCCTTTTGTTGACATACATAAATTTGATGCATGATTTGATTTGAATTTATTCGGCAATGTCTTCATATATCACTTTCAAACATATATAAGCGACATGATATAAACTGGCACTCGCTATGTTTTGTAGTTCAGGCCTTTAGTATCTATATATAATTCCTCAGTCATACGACTTAGTTAGACCGATCTGTAGCAGCCACAGAATTGAGCTGCAGTTGACCGTGTTTGTCAAAAAAGTAAAAAGCGGCAGAAAAGTCGTGATATATTACTCTATTGAAAAATATTAACCATATTTCCGTAGGTATTATTCATAGTTTTGAAATATATTTCACGAAAGCAAAAAATAAAAACATCTGAGATCCCTTTCTTTTTTAAACACCTAGGATATCACTGACCTTTAAAAAGGACCCTGAACGACCGCAAACTTCAAAGCATTACACATTTGTGTATGTGATTTTTAAAATGAACGTTCCAAAATTAGCCAGTATACATATTTAAAATTTTTTAGAACCAGTGGTTGAGTTTTTGTACTGAAAGGGTTAACCCTAAAATTATAATCTACTTCTGCGAGGCGTATACGGAATGGGTAATTTTTTTTATTTAAACACAAAATTTACTTTTTATTTTGTTGTTTTAAATAAATGTGGTTATAATTTTTATTAATAAAACTATGTTTTATTATTAGTCAAACTCACAACTTCAATATTCTTAAAAAAAAATAAGACAGGACTAAGTATATATTATCTCACAGGTTATCTTTTAAGTACATAAGCCTCTACGGCGTATATTAGGGCTTTACGTTACTCCCAAATAGATTCGGCTTATAGGGTTAAGAAAGCTTTAGTTTGAAAGTGTGGTATTAAATGCTTTTCACCATGAACGGCGCCAGGTTTCAATGATTATTGCGTTTCAGATTAAGACTAATACCAGATATTGTGAAAGGTTGGACTATACATTAAAGATGACGGTTTTCTCATGGCCCACTGCACGAAGCTTAGAGTAGAGTAATTGCTTTTAAGAACTTAAAAATTATCCTTGGTTATAAGGTGTCTGGCAATACATAGTGTTGTTCCGATACGACCTTGTACTCGATACCTGTACTCTTTAAAAATATTGAAGAAAAGTTTCGATGCCACAAATGTATCGGAGAGAAGTACTCGATACTTACTCATATCGAACTCATTGTAAATACTTATGTCATGTGAAGAAAAACAGAATCGGTTCGAGTACTCTCCGACCAAAACTAATCGAAAAAGTAGCCACAAGTTTGTATCTTGCTAAATTTTGATAATTGACTAGTAGTTATTAGCCAACTTAACTCATATATTGTCAGAACCGAAATTCAGAATTTTTGGACAAGCAAGTAATACTTTAATCGTGTACTCGATACCCACCTAAGTACTTGCGGGAAGGATTCGAGTACAAAAAGTACTCAGTACTTGGAGAAAATATCGAGTAATTACTTGTAGTTAATCATATCGGAAAAACACTAGCAATACATGATTAATTGTTGTCTTTCACGAAGTTCTTTAAATAAATTTTGAGCTAAGTACTCACCCGTATTACTACTAGTTTTAATTAATTGTTACTTTAATTTTCTATAAAATTTACCTTTAGGTTTATGCATTTTAAGATTACATCGAAAATGTGTTTTAGAGAATCAATGTGAAATAATTGCAGAAACGATTAACCGGTTTGCTGAGCAACCGAGACGTCTGATTTTTAAAAAATTTTTGTAAAACAAATCGGCAAGTACATATCGTCCCCCGCATGCCAGAAGCATGAATGTGTAAAGATGAAAATTTTGGAATTGTTTTATATGTCGACACTTCTTGCATTTTCTTATCTTCTGGTCATTTCCCGAAACAATGTAGAAATTCAATTTTTGTAATTTTGTGAGATTCTCCGCGTTCGACGGAGATTTTTCGGGAATAATGAGAATTTTTTTCTGGTTGCTTTGGATTTATTTGGCCGATATACCTTACGGAATTTTTTGGAATATCTCCATAATATTTCAATCAAACTCAGTCCATTTGCTTACATATTTAGCGCTTTTAAGATTTTTTTTGTGAATTTTATATAATCTTTCGCGCTCTTCGAATATTTTTCGGAATTTATTGGAATTTTCTCAAATCTTTGAAGCATTTTTTAAGCCTTTTCCTTTACTTTGTGATATAGCTTCGTTTTAATTTTTTCTTGAATGGTGTTCGCAGTTTTTTGGCGTCTTTTGTGCTTTCTTCGAAACTCCACGGAAGTTCTCGGGTTGGCTTAAGTCTATTTTTGGTATTTTGATGTTCTAATAGGCTCTTTTTTATTTTCTTTTGGAAATAGCAGAGTTTTTCGGTATTACTGGAATTTGTAGGCTTTTAGAGGTTTTTGTTATTTTTAGAATGATTTGGGATTTTTGAACTTTTTAGTTTTTTTTAAAAATGTTTTCAGTGCTTTTAGAGTTTGTTTAAAATTTGTTGAGCTTTCTGGAAATTTATAGTACTCTTTGAGATTTTAGGATATTTTCCGACACTTTTTAGTTGCATTTTCGCAACTTATTCTTGCTTGACTCTATACCTTGGATTTTTTTTAAATGAAATTTTAAAATGTTTCAAGACCTTTTGATATTATTTCAGATCTGAATTTTTCTGGAGAACTTTCGTTTTACGTGAAAAATTTTATGACTTTTAGGGACTATGGTATCTTCGGTATAATTTAGAATTTTGTCCAGCGTTTTCGGGATTTGGCAAAATCATTTTTGTCGTAACCTTTTTGAGGTCAAAATTTTTTTGATTATCTTGGTATTTCCATCGTTTCCTTGGAATTTATCAGAGAATTTTCGAAAATTTTCAGGAAATATCTAAGATTTTTGCAATTATACGAAACTTTTTCAAAATGTTCGAGAATATTTCAGGTTTTTGTACAGTTTAGCAATTTTCGGATTTTTTTGGAGTTTTGGAAGTTTTTTTAAATTTACTTTGATTTCTGTTTAGAGTTTCTTCTGAAGAGTTTCCAGATTTTTTTTATAAGTTTTGGCATACATACCTTTATATTGCTTTGATTAATTTATCTATAAAATTTGCATCATAATATCGTATAGATTTTTTTCTTCTCGTCAATTAATTTATCGATAATTGTCATAAATTTTGAAGGATATTTACTTATAATAGTATACACATTTTTTGTTAAGTAAGCTAACCGATATCGATAACTTTATATTCTCACCAAGTTTATCGATATCGGCTGTTATCGTTTCTTAAGAGAAATCGTGGTCACAAGGATCTGTCGTCTGTATTATTATCATCGTTGCCTAACCTGTAGCTACACAATTAACTCCGTTTAAATTCGAAACAAAAAAATTATAAATTTATTTTCAAATCCTTAAAACCATTTTCATACTCCATAATTTTTACATCGCCATAATTTACTGTACTGAAAATCAAAAAATAGTCTCCTCTGTTAAAATGTGTTCGGCAATTTCAATTGCCATTATAAGCGTCTGAATGCACGTCTGGCCATATAGAAATGGCGGCGACAATGTCAACAGTATAACAAATGACTGTCTTCAACCTTGGCAAATATAAATTGAAATGTAAGTAATTTTTACGCACAAAAATATGTATTTACATACATGTGTATGTAGTTGCCGAATAACTGCAATGAAAACTGAATAGAAAATGGAAGTGAGTGAGTATTTCATGAGTGAGCTAAATGAAGACTAGTCCCACAAAGAATTAAGCTGCTGTCGGCAGCAAAGGTGTTAATAATAGGTGCATATTTTTTCAAGATTTTCATTCATCTATTCTCGTTGCCGGCACTCATATTTTGTTCTTTATTTTGCCTCCTAACAAATAAACAAACTTAAGAAGGATAATGGTTTGAAGTGGGCATTGTTTGGATTTTGGCGAGATTTGAGTGAGTGAGAGATAAAAGCGCGTTTGCCGACGACAACGAAAAGGAAAGGAAAGGAAAAAATTTTGAAGAAGCGTGAAAGAAAGGTGGAAAACAAAACGTGCAGAATTTAAGAAATTCATGAACACATACACAGTTACAGCCACATAAATATTCCTACGTACAACAGTTATGTAAAGCGAATGAAAACGCTTTAGCAACCACTCGGCCAGAGAACAATGGCTAGAAATATGAAGAAGAAAAAACGAGCTGACTTTGACACTTGAGCGGGGTGAGACAAGGCAAGTGTGTAAGTGTGAAAATAACCAAAATAGATGAAAATTTATGTAAAAAGGGACCCACAGCCAACTTGATTGCCAGCTGACAGCTGCTGATGAATAGGCTTTGGCTTGGCGTATGCTATGATCCGTTGCTTCGCGCTGCCTGGTCAATGGAGCAGGCAAAACAATGTTGAAGACATTTAAACAAAGCTAGAGTTTTTTTGCCACGTTAAGCAACATTTTAGCCGTGAGTGGTTTTTTTCCAAGAGACCCGAAAGGGGGAAACAGAAGTGTCAAAAGAATAGAACGCAACAAAAAATAAAAAAAAACATGATGAATACAAATGAATCGCGACAAAAACAAGAAAGGGTTAACGGGCGATTCATTAAAGTTTTAGAAAGCTTAGAACCGCTTTGTCCAAAAAATAGTCTCATCTTGTAGAACTCAGATATTTAAAATTCCCCAAAAAAAAAAAATAAAATAAAAGCCTCAACACCAGGGGCGCACCCAGGAATATATTTTAGGGGGGTTTTATATTTCTGAAGATATATCACCGGAAAATACTGAAAATTTTCTTCAAACAATACGCTCTTTAAAATATATTTATGCAAGCTTTATGTACAGTATGTAATAAATAAATAAACGTTTTAAAATTCATAAACTGCACTTTATTTACATAAGATTAACAGAACTCAAACACTTTTAACCGACTTTAAAAAAAGGGGAGGTTATCAATTCGCCGGAATACGTAACTTTGGACCACGTGAACCGATTTCAATAATCATTTTTTTGTAGAAAGATGGTACCTCAAGGTTCGTCCCGTAATTTGGTTTAGAGATCCGATGATTGGATCATGAAGAAATTAACGGTACCCCTAAATTTGAATATAAGAATTGAAGCCCGTTGTGTTCTTTCCTTAAAAACTACTTGTTTAATAAAAAGTGCTATAAACTCAAGATGCGCTCAACTTTCAAAAGTACCTAAGAAAAAATTTTAAATAAGACTCAGTAAAAATAAATTTATTGATTCCATGAATTTTTGCACTTTTATGTTCCTTTTTTCGATTTCTGGTTTCTGTAGCTCGTTTCTGTAACAATTCTCTACCAAGGCGAATTGAGATATGAATTCGCCGCCCTGTTCTCTACTGCTAATTAGTAGGTGAGAGTGACATATTTTCTCTACCAGTAGAGAAATAATCGGTAGAGAAAAGTTACAGAAACGGGCTACTGGCTTTCGATAGAGATGGTGATTTTTCACGATTTCTATTTTTTTTTAATATTTCGAATACCGAAAAAATTAACTGAACTCTCAAGAAAAACCAAAAATTCATATAAAACGACGGACGAGAAATGAAAAGAAATTTTCTTCTACCAAAATTTCTTAAATCAGTTTGCAGCTCTCAAGAAAAAAATGCTCGTATATTCATTTCCTCACGAAAATTTACAGCAAAAGCAAAGCGCTTTTTCAAGCAACAGAAATTATAATAAATATTTCTTATAATTTCCTTGAGAGCTGGATTCTTAGCTTTAAGATACAGTTTGTATTTGAGGTTATTAGCTTTAGGGGGGGTTTGAACCCCAAAACCCACCCCTTGTGTGCGCTTATGCTCAACACTATAAATAGCAAAGAGAGAAAAAGCGTTCTCCTCAGTGGCAGCGATAGACACCAACCAGCCCAAGCTCAAGCCCAAGCGACCGCAGCATTCGGAGCACCAGTGACACTTTTTTCCACCTACTTCCCCCCGATTGTGAATACTACTAGCACACGAGTCGCAGAAAACTTTTCAGCGTCGCCGCTTGCTATGAATGCGACAACTGACAAAGTTAAACATTTTTTAACTTCTTTCCTACTTTGGTTTACTTTGCTAAAGAAATTTTTGTTTTCTTTTAATTCATTTTTATTTTACTAAATAAGTTAACTTACTTATTTGCTTTTCCTATGCTTACTACTTTTTCCTGCAAGCTGCAAAGTGGAAAAGAAAACGTTTCTTTATTTCATAATTAGCTGTACAAAAGTAAACATCATATTGCGATTTTCGGCAAAAGTTTTTTCGAACTAATTTGCCAAGCATATTTTCTTGGTGCAAAATGATTTTTACTTCGTAAAGTTCTGTGAGCGGAAATAAGTGCATGCAGATACTTGTAATTTTCATTATTTCTATTTAACGATCATTAGTTATCGAAGTCACATCCATGAATGTATAAATGTATACATACACATGTATACTCAGTAATGCTCGGACGACATACTACATATCAGCCTGCTGAGATTTTCATCAATACTTATCACTTGAAGCCAACAGAGTGCTTCACCTTTTATCGATAGGTGTCAGGTGTAGGAAAGTCGACACGTCGTACTCGAGGCCCGCTCAGCCCCGTGTTATTGTATAGCAGGATATTTTTATCGATAAATTATGTACACATATCGAAAACTGGTTTAAAGAATAAACCGAAAAATAGAGGAGCAGAATAGTGTGAAAGACTTAAAATTACATCAATATCGAACTAAAAGGATCGGTTACGAAAGCAAAAAAGATAAAAAATAAATAAAGAGCCAATTGACAAACAAGGTATAAACGATGTTGAAAATATATTGATAACATGTTCGATAAACATTTTGAAAAAAACATATTTTCCATAATATATAGTATTTTTAAAAGTATTGATAGAAACTTCAAAAGTCGATGAAATATTAAAAAAGTTTCGAATTTAAAAATATTGAGTAGTAGGTCCGTAACACAAATGGCAAAAACATCGATAAACCCGTTGGTAAAAAACATTGATAGTAATATACATACATCGGGGACCGTAAGGGTAATTATCTTTATAATAAAAATCATAATTTATGATTTATATTTTTCGATAAAATTTAACCGATATTGTATAATTTTTACATTTTCGGGCAAGAAAATTTTTTTTTAATGAAATTTTATTTTTTTTGATAAATTTTTGGTATTCTTTTTTTTTGATTTTTTATTCTTCAGTTATATAATAACTGTTTTTTTTTTAAATTTAATTTTTTAATCACAAAATATTTACACTGCTCATAAAGATGCAGTATCCATCATAACGGCTCAAAATGAGTGAAAAAAATTAAATTCAAAATAATAATTACACAGGTCCACAAAAAAATCGGTGAATGGTTCCTTTGACCAAACCTAGTCTATGAAATGATTTTGGGGTCGCTGAACCCGAATCTGAAGTCAGTTTTGCTCCATCAAGTCTAGATTTTTTCCTAACCTCAAAAAACACCTCGGATTTTCTCTCTCACGTAAAATCCGAGATGTTTTTTGAGGTTAGAAAAAAAAGACTTCAGATTCGTGTTCAGCGAACCCAAAAACATATAACAGACTAGGTTTGGTCAAAGGAACCTTTCATCGTTTTTTTTTGTGGACCTGTGTTATTGTTACCGAAAAAATAAAAATCTCAACTTGACGATTAAATTTGACCGAAAAGATCAAAATTTAACTATAACTCTAAATCAAAAAACTAAATATCAAAAATAACGACTGTGCAAAGATCTAAAAATAAATTTATTGATGTTAACGGTTATTTCTGTGTAACGATGGCAGCATTTTATTTAAAAATCGTTCGCTGTCGCCTGGGTTCATGCCCTGGCCAAAGCAACATCGCAAAAAAAAAGAATATATGTATGTGTTATTATTATATTTTAAAGTTAAAAATTGAAGAAAGTTAATTTCAAAATATCAAATAAAATATTCGTAATAATATCGATGAAGTTGTGGAAATTTATCGAGAACGAAATTTGTTTAAAATCGGGAAATATAAAAACTTATATAGCGGATACCTTCTCAAAAATATAATCGTAGCAAAATCGTTAACGAAATTGAATAAAAAATCGTTTAAAATATTTACTATCGATATTAAAATTATTAAATAGACAAGTAGGTATATCGATATCGAAGTCGATTGGTTGGTGGGTCTGGTTAAAAGCACTCAGCACTTTTTTATTTTTTAGAATATTCGATAACTTCCATGATAATTTCGATAAAAAGAAATACAAATATCGATAACGAATTTAACAAAAAGACAGTTAAAAATCATAGAATATGTCGATTATGATCGACCACAAAATCGCTAGTTACTGCCATTTAACTGCCATCTTGTATGTTGAAATATAAAGGGGAATGAAATTTTGCAGTTTTTTTTTTAATATGCATTTGTGTGTACATACGCATGTATTTACATTTATTTAAAACCGGATCTACATTGCCTTTAAAGTTACATAAGCAAACTCTTTAATGCCAAAGTAATAAAAAAATATTCCCATCTGCTCTCTTCATTATCCCGACAAGCTGCGCAAACTGCTGCGTGATGTCAACAATTAATTAAGAAAAAATATTAACTAATAGAAAGGCATAAGAAATAGCACGAAAAAAATGTAGCAAGCGGTAGAAAAATTATCAAAGCAAATTAATGTCCCTAACATAGTTTGGAAAGCTGGAATGAGAAGCGGCAGTGAAAGTAGCAAGCAATGACGTACTTTCTCTCAACATTTACATACATGCACATATAGTGTATATAGTGTATTATAATATACACTGGTGTACTGTATAGTAAACACTGTTTATATACTTACATACATTCATAAACACTTTTTTAGGTACATACAAACGTATAAAAATCACAAAAGGGCCCAGAGGCGCAGAAGACGCACATCAGCGTAATAAATCTACTTACTGTACATACTTATATACATACGTACATATCAACGTGATAACTTAATCAGTGATCATAAGCGTGCCACAAAAAGCAACAACGTAATTAGAGCGAAAGATAGTGAAACGCGCGAACATGTGGAAGAAGAAAGCTTGCATAGGAAAAAAGATATCAGGAAAATCATAAAAATTATGGGAATGTAAAAATTTAAATTAATGAGCTACGCCAGAGCCGACGCTTGCGGCACCAGATACGCAGCTATAGCAATTAAACGCTTTCCAATCAAGGTGACAAATTAAATTTTACGCTTGAAAACATTGCAAAACAAAAAAACACGAAGAAAAGGTACTGCAACAAATGTAACATAGAGGCCAGAAAACAGGCAGAAAGAAAGATGACAGGATAGGAGGCAAGGTAGTAAAATTAAATTAAATCAACATTGATTAAAATTTAATAGGCGCAAAACCGCGAATGCCTACACACACACACACGCTGGCTCACTCTCAGCAGTGTTGTTGTTTTAGAATAGGAGCGCGCAGATTTTTAAATGGGTCAGTGCATACGGAAATTGTCAGGGTAGAGCACTGATGCTTGTGGCCTGGTAGGGTGGCTTGTATGCTGCTTTCACTTCACACTACAGCCAGGTGGTGATGCTGACTGCTGATGAGCAGGCGGTTCGTTGTTCATTTACGTATGTACATATGTACATACTTGTAGATAAAAGACATGAACTGCGCTCTGGAAAAAGTAAAAGTAACTATTTAGGTGTGCATTTCTGACAGGTACCCAGCTATCTAACGCGTTTTTCCAGTGGCTTCTTTGCATATGCTCCTAGAAATTAAAGGGCACTGCATATGCCCACTTTGTATACATTACCCGACTTTTCACTTTTGCATAAGTGATACTTTAAATTGCAAAATATGCAAAGTAGATTCAAGTAGCGGAAAGTACTCAAATTCAAAAGGAAGTAAAAAGTTTGACACATTAAAGCATTACTACGCAAAATGCAATATTTGCAGAAATTCAAAGGCTTGCTGCTTGATAGAAACTTACTAACGAGAAAATGAAGAGAATCGACATAAAATGTGGTGAGAAAGACCAGATATGAATAATGTAGATAATTATCGGAATTATGGTTATAGATTAGTCAGATCTATTGGTAAGAATTAATTCATATGACTAACAGTCATTCAGCGGCTAGGCGACAGAAAACGTACCGCGCAATGTCGGCAATATTTTTATCAATAAGTTATCGAAATATTAGTCGATAAATTTTTTATTAAACTAGCCCGTATATTTAAATGATATTTTTTACAATGCATTGGACGATATTTTTTATCAATTAGATATCGCTATAATAGTCGGAACATTTTTGTGTTACTTTTTGGCTTGCAGTTGATGATTTTTTTATAAATATTTTATCGATATGTTAGTCGATATATTTGTTACTATACTAGCCCGTAGATTTAAGTGATATTTTTTACAATGCAGTGGACGATGTATTTTATCAATAAGTTATCGCTACAAGAGTCGATAAATTTTTGTGTAATTTTTTTACTTGGAGCTGACGATATTTTTATAAAAAAGTTATCGATATATCAATTTGTATATTAAAATTTATTAACTTAGCAAATTATTTTTATCTTAACTTAAGTAAGTTCTGTAAAAACCGAACCCCTTTAAACTCCGGGGCCTTGGAGCCAAGGTCATTAAAGAAATGAAGCCCCAGAAAACGCAATGTACTCCTCGATAATGCTGATCAGTTACAGAGAAGATTGAGAACTGTTTGAGCAACTTTTGCAGTATCTATGGAAGGTACTTTGAGCCGTTCTGCGTGTTTAACTATGAAGAAGTGGCCTGTTAGAGCACCAAGTGTGTAAGATATATGTAAGTTTTGAGATGTTAGAATTTCAACAGGTCGTAGTATGCATCCATCTCTAGTTCGTGCGAGTATAGATAAGTTCTCTAAAAAGCAGCTTGCAAGTAGTGGGGGCACATAAATGCGTTCTATGTTCGGAAGAATCTGCTTCGTCGTAGCCCCTCGCAAGTTCGTTCGCCAAACAGTTACCCTCTATATCCCTATCACCGGTAACCCAAAGGGGGTCTATACTGCTCTGTTTAGCCACCTTTTGCAGAGATCGGTGGCAGTCTAGCGCAATTTTTGATTTAATTGTGACGGAACGCCGGTGGCCGAAATGAGCGGCTCAGGGCTCTGAAAGAAGGGCACGCCTCCCACTCCACCCTTAATTTTTAAACTATCTGTGAAAATTACTGTACTACCGGGTATACGATAGTAGTTTTCTACCCATTTCTCCCTGCCTGCGATTTTAATGACGAAGTACCCTGCAGTACTGCTGGAGTCAATCGCTACTTTTGAACCGCTGCTGCACCGACTCATAGGTAAGTAGCTACTCTATTAACCCATGGTAGTGCATATGGTAGTGCAGAATCGAACAAGTCAGAATAGTGAAAAACTACGACAGAGGGCGCCCCTTAAATCACGCAAGTGACTATTTTAGTAACTCCCGGTAGTGCAGAGAGAGAGCGGATAGTGACTATCGTCTAGGATATTGCCTTGTAAAAGTAATCGTTGAAATACACTGCAAGTAGTCGGTCGGTAATTGACGGAGTTTATCAGATAGCTACCGATTCATAAGTCCTGTAGACGCTCCCCCGTACTGCAGGGTTAAGATTAGAGGCGTTGGCTACATAAGGAGAGTATACTTTACTTCCATACTATCGGTCGAACCACCGGTGTATAAATCTAGTAGTATTTACCCGGGCTCCAGCTCCATTTTTTTTACCAGTGGCCTTCTTGCATGAATAAAGGGCCAAATACGCCTTTTCATTTTCTGTCGAGGAGTGTCTTTTATCTTCTCGTAAACATAACAAGTTCCACTTTCTTAGAATTGACGCAGAGGCCACAAGGCGTGGACCAGCTTGATTCATCAAGTATTTCCCTTTGCTTAGCTAGCTAGAATTTTCATAGGTTTTTAAGCTTATCACGCGGACCTTAATCCACCCGAACCATATTTAACAAGAAAGATGGTCATGCTCCTGCATAGCAAACTACGACAGTACGTACGACTTAATTTTGTGGCCACCAGTTTTGTTTTTCTCCTAATCTAATCTAAGGTGATTTAACTGAAATTTATGGTGAAGTTTATGAGCTGCTTATATCGTTTCGGATCACTCTCAAGCGCTTGCAGGTGCTAAACTTTCAAGCAGCTTGCTTACGATTTTCAATATCAGCAGCAACAACATATTTTTTACTGCATTCATCTAGTTAGTCGCACAAAAAGTAGCATAATTATTTCAACAATCAATCAGCTACATAACAACATCACAATTTGCTTATTACTTTAATTGACTAGCAGATTCTCAATAACCTTTAATTAAGTAGTTTGCTATTCCATCTACACACTATTGCAAGTGGTTGGGAAAAAAAATATTTTTTATAGCGCATTTCTATTTTTCCATTTCCATTTCCATTGCCATTTCCAATTCCCTTCAATTTGTGAAAAGTACGTAATTTTTACTACGTTTTTACTGTAAAAATGAGCAAATAAAATTTTCATTTACTTATTTTGTTAGCATACTCATTACTTATAGTGCTTTGGCGAAAAGTGGGAGAAACAACTGCTTGATAACTAATTGCGCCATCTCCGCCCGCAGTTACTTTAGGATGTTGAATTTCAAGCACAGAAAGTTTTTAAATCAACTAAAAGGAAGCTATTTGCAACTTTTTCTTTAGCGCGCATTTTTATTATTTTTGCAGATTTTCATGGACGCAAAATTGCACTGAATAGCATGGATTTGAATTAGTATGACGCCATTGTTATGCGAAGGTAAATATTTAGTACATAACTAAGCCCATTTTGGTACACTGATATCTACTCACTCCTCAACCTCCTCAGCTGCCAATTCATCGCACTAGTTTCGCCTCAGCATAAATATTATTCCTTTTTGATTTTCACTTCCCGCTTTAACTTCATTACATTTTACTGTGCTATATTAAATTTTTTTCGCATGTCCGCGAGGTGAGCTTGTGACGATAGCTGCTGAATTGAAATGCTCAATATGCAGCGGCTGCATTTAATGCAATTTCGCTGTGCTTCATTAGCTTATTTTGAATTTTATTTCGCATTTTCTTTTATTTCGTTGCACATTTTTGCTATGCAAGTTTTTATTTTTATTTAAATTTCATTTCTTTGCACAAACAAAACGCGCGAAAGTGAAAGGATGTAGCAATATCACTATGCAAATTTTCATTTCAAAAAACGCTGTTTTTTATTCAAAGCGCAGTTTTGCTTGAAGAAATTAGGTGTTTCGTCTGATGACCCAATTTTCTTGTGTTATTTTATTTTTCTTCTTTAGAATTTTAATTGCTATCTTTCTAGGGGCTGCGTAAAAATGTTGTTTGGCTCTATAGGAGTTCGTGGGATTGTGCGAGACCGAATTCTTCGCCAATTGCATCTCTCCCTTGCGAGGTTCCATCAGTTGTACAACCCCAGCGCAGATAGATCCTTCTGCACTTTGTTTTTCAGCTGAGTTCTTGGGCGCCCTTCCTTGCATTGCCTTTCCGCCGGAGCCACGTCATTCATCCGTATAATATGGCCAAACCAGCGCAATCGTTATATAATTCTTTCACAGAAATAAATGTACAAAGCTCCAAAGCTGTAAGTTATATAACGAACAGGCCATTGTCCTTTTAGTCTTCCCGTAAGAAACTGAATGTTCGGTTTGGATAGCCTTTTGCATTTGCCTTTTGTGTTCGTCATTAATCAAACGTTGACGCAATCGCGATGAAGGTGCTGAATGTATGTATATAGAAAAGTCCATTTGCTGCTAGTAGCTATCGACCCATGTGGGACAGATGTAGGGAGCTAAAAGGGGATGTAGTTGCCGTAATGAGAAGAGTGCAGCCGAAATACGGAAGAGCTCTAAAATTGTACCAGAGAGTTAGGTGACTTTTGGAACCTTTCAAGACCGCGGAGAACTCCCATGACGTTTGATATATTCAATCTTATGTTGGAAAAGATAATGAGAGGCGCAAAACTGCATAGAAATAGTGCGGAAAATTGAAATGCAGCGGTCTGATGGATACGCATAAACACAAAAGCTCCAGCTATGAATGTATTCGAGGCGGGCACGTTGGTGGAAGCAGTGGATGAGGACGACCTAGGGATGAAGCGATACCATGCAGGTATCGATACTTTTACTTGGAAGTAGTATCGAAAAAAGTATCGACGCCTGAAAAATATCGGACCTAAAGTATCGATACCTACTTGTATCGGTACTCAATGTGTATTCCGTATTAAGTTAACTTTTTTTTTTTTAAATCACAAGTTAATCACCCTCTGGGAATCCTAAAGTCCGAATAATAAAACTTAATAATGTAGGAACTGAAAATAAATAAAATTCCGTTACATAGCAGAAATATATGTTAAATGATGAATGGTATGTACAGATACATATACACTTACTAGTTCATTCGTTACATCGATAACAAAATCGACAATAATATCGATAAAAGAATCGATAATAATATCGATAGCAAAATCGATAACAAAATCGATAGAAATATGGGTAACAAAGTCGATAAAAACATCGATAACAAAATCAATAAAAATATCGATAACCAAATCGATAACAAAATCGATTACAAAATCTATTAAAAATCGATTATAAAATCGATAACAAAATCGATAAAAAAAACGATTAAAATATCGACAACAAAATCGATAAAATATATCGTTTATTATATCGGTAAGTTCCGAAAATATCGATAGCAAAACCGAAAAAAATTTTGATAACAAAATCGATAAAAAATATCGATAACAAAACCAATAAAATATTGATTATTATATGGATAAGTCCCGAGAATTCCGAAAATCTCTAAAATCCCGAAATAGTTCCCAGAAAGAATGTCTGTCTATATCCTTTTCTCTATAATTACCTTTATTTTAATCTTTCTTCCTCCTTCTTCATCCTTACTTTTATCGATATCGTCATCCTCATATTTTTCTATATATTTATCTTTGTTTATACTTTTATATTCTTCATCTACATATTCCCCTTCACCTTTACTTTTTTTTTTTAAATTGCGCCAACTGTTATTCAAAAGCCGAATTACTTACACACACATACTTATTGTCTCCTTCTCTCACTTCCAGCGCATCCAAGTGTTTGCAAAATGATGATGAAGTGATTTGGTATGGAAAATTATTTGTGCCCATATATTTGAATCAAATAAACATTCTTAGAAGATATCAACCAACACTTACTGTATTTGGTTTATCCAAATGAAAGAAAAAATCTTGATTTTTTGATTAAAGAAAACAAAATCATTCAAGCGGTTTAAAGGCTCAAAATTGACCCAAAAATAAGCCAATATTTATCGTTGTTTCTACGTTAGAAACTGACTTGGTTACTTTAGAAGAATGAATCTGTCGATAGGCTTTTAATTATATCTTTGAAACGCCACACTTTTCTTTCAATTCGCTTCATTAGTCCTCGTGCAATAAGCGTTTTTGTAAAACTCTAAAAATTACAACTACAACATTTGAGCATGGCCTCCATATCGAAACGTAAGACGTATTCTACATAAAAGAATTTTTTTTGATGTAGCGTTTATGGATTTCCAAAAAGAGTGTTTTCTGTACCACCCTAACATATAGATATATTTTGCACGGATTAGATTCGAAGATTGCGTTTAAATTTTGTGGGCTTGGGATACGTTTATTATTTTAGTGTTTTCTATTTTTTTTTTACATTTTGAATCAACTCTTTTTCTTTATTTCTTTTCTTCAATAACAGAGCTATTTGCCTCTACCTTTAGTATTGCCCGCTAACGTTTACAGCGCGAAGAACAATAGAGTTACTCAGTGAATTTTACATCATGTTAAAACGTCTGTATTGAACATTCGTCCACTTCACACTTCCACTCGAACAATTGGCCGTGTAAACGTTGCAATACCTCGACTTTGGTGAAGCAATTTTTCGCTGGAAATTAGGTTGCCAAAAAGCAAATGGTGATTCATATTAGGTATAAACATAGAGGAACAAATTTTGGAGCAAAATTTAACTTGGTATCGGGTGTCGATCGGGTGTCAGTGCTTGGTTTAAAAGTATCGATGCTAAAATTACTAGGTATCGAACGAAAAGTATCGAGTATGCACTTGTATTTACTCGTATCGTTTCATCCTAGAAAGACCTACTCTACAATGGAAGGACCAAGGGAGAATGTGAAAATGACTGCCTTGGCGGTTACAGCACGTATCAAGAATACGAAGATTGGAGTTCATATTCTGCAAACCAGTTTATTTGAAGCAGTCACACAGGATTTCTCAGGATTTCAAGGTAAAACTGAAGTGAAAAATCCAAGAAATTTATAGCTATAACAGGGATCTAGAATACTCCACAGACTCTAGAAATAAAAGATATACAGTAACAGCAGGCGTACCTTACGGTTCAGTTCTCGGTCCAACACAGTGGAACCAACCGTAACTGAAATTATTAGATACGCTGGTTTTGATAGCTAAGTTCGTGAAAGATATTGAATAAAAAGCGAACACGGCGGTAGCGCTGATCACTAAAGGGATGGACACCATAGGCTTATCGATAGTGCCTGAAAACTGGAGCAGCAAAAAAAATAAAAAATAGATGACAGAATCGGCATTGGATAACATGCGGAATTTGTGTCACAAAAAGTGACGAAGATTTATGGGGTACCTTCATGAATGCTGCCAAGCTTTAGTTCAGGTTAAAGTCCCCACTCTGTTGGAGTTTGGCTTTCGATGATTCCTTCTCGTAAATAAATATCTCATTGAGCATAGCGAATTGCGTTTCTTCATCATCACTAGAATTTGGTTAAAGGGACATTTTTTCGAAACTTGATTTGATATGTTTATGTTTGAGGAAGGACCAGTTGAAAATTTGACACGTGAAGCCACTCTAAGTGCTTCAATGAATAACCTGAAATTAAACTAACTTTGTGTATATCGTACGTTTATATGTAAATATGTATGTGTATGCATATATGTAGATAGATAAATGTATACAAAGTGTCTTAGACCACCGGTCCACCCCCTCTAAAATGGGGGGAAATGCTTTTTATTGAAAACCGCAAAAATTCTACCTACTAAATCGGCAATGTTCCATCTTTTGGTGGTACTATCAACTTCCGGTTTCGACCGGAAGTGAGTTGAACTAACCGGAAGTAAATTTTTTCAAATTATATATACATGTGTTTAGTACAGATTCGGATTCTAAGGATTATAAAACGTAACTATTGTTGGAAACTTTTTCTCAATCTCTAAATTACCTTCGAACTTTAACTCGTCCTGGACTCCTGTTGAACTTCCGGTCAGTATAACCCATTCCGGTCGAAACAAAAAGTCAGTAATATGACCAAAAGACAGGGCGTCTTCAATATGATAATTTATGTTTTTTCGTTTTCCAATAAAAACATGTTCGTCCATTTTAGGAGTCCAGGACGAGTTGAAGTTCGAAGGTCATTTAGAGGTTGAAAACGGCGCTTCTGAGAAAAAAGTTTAGAACAATATTACCTGTTTTTATTATCCTTAGAATCCGAATCTGACGGGTAGTCTAGGACACCCTCTATATTTCATTGAGATTTTTGTTCTACTATTAAACAATTATACTTCCGCGAAGTAATTTAGAATTTGAAATGGCTTATTCCACTTTTGCATTAAATCAACAATAGTCATTCACATATTTAACTCCGCTTATATATTTTCAGTAACACGCTCGCACATTTCAGCTTCTCCATATGTGAGCTAAATATGCCTGCAGCTTGTTTATGCACCTTTGCTGTTAAATGTCACACGATACGTCAAATGTTGCAACGTCAAAAAGTTTTTCGCATGCAATTTATAAAGAAAACTTACTCATTATGAAACACACGAACACTGAAAATCACACAAAAGAACGTACGCGCCAGTACCACCAGGATGCATGAATGCAAAGAGTCAGAGTCACAAGGAAAAAAAACAAGCGCTGAAAATTCCCCAACTTTTGTGTTACTCGCCATTTAATTGGGGGCGTTCACACGGCATACACAAATAGCGTCAAGAAGAGGGCTCTTCTGTGTCGTGTACTGCATAGCTGAATGAACGAACGAACGAACGCCAATGCCAGCAAAGTGAACGCAGAGAAAGGTGCTAATTAATTTAATATCGTGCAACACGACAGCGAATATAAATGGGATTGCGAATCTGGGGTGGTCTATAATGCACGCGTGCGAGACTCAGTGTTTGTATGTTTGTGTGTGTGGGTGCATGTCTGTATGCATGCAATATATATGGCAAGCACGTGACACAAAACAAATGAAATCAAAACAAACAGTCAAAGTGGTAAACACACCAGTGAATTGGGTGAATTGGCAAACAATGCAATGACCCATTGAAAACATGCGACTGTGGCAAGAAGAAGAAAAGACGAGAATATATAATGAAGTATGTGTATATGTTTCATTAAGGCAAAATTCCTGAAACACAGACTACCGGTGCGAGAAGAGCACGCGAATGCAGCAAATGAAATGCCCCATCCAGCAAGTAGCAGACGAACTCAAAGTGGCAAACCCTGTTTTAAAATGCAACGCTGTGGCGCAAATGAATGCGGACGTGTTGCAACTGTAAAGGCGAAAATATTTTAAGAATTCTTTCGTAAGGTAGCAGGCGCGTATGTAGTTTAAAAGCAGTGCATGAGGGGTGCATGATCGTTATAAGACATGCTCTGATACCTTAAATTTTATCTGCTTCTGTTAGTTACAAATTGCCAAGTAACAGCAACGTTGAGGGAAGCAGATATGGAGTTACCGTTAACGTTATCGTTATGAGTGTTATTTTATTGTAATCGGTATTGTTAATTTTATTCTTGTCGTTATCGCTATCGCTATTGACATCGATGTCGGTATCGTTGTTACCGTTATAATTTTTTATTGTAATGGATTCAACTATCTTTCAAGCGGAAGCTCTAGCTACTCTCGCAATCTTGGGCAATAAAGTCGGGTTTAAAAGTAAAGCAAATGTAAGCTAGTTAGAGAATGATGAATGGATTTGTGCTCAGTGTCTCTGTCAACTACTATTGCTTCGTCTTTGTTATTGGACATAAGAATATTGAAGGTAATGAGAACGGTGATAAGGAGCCTGGTTGGATTAATCCACAATGGTAAAACAGGAAGAGTACATTAAATTTGCTTAGTAGAACAAGGACAGAGGTGCTCCATCATAGGGAACTGGCCCCTAGGCAAACATGCGACCAAAGTAGGACTACACCATATTTGTACTTGACGCAGCTGTCAGCCAGAAGATAGCGAAGAAAGTGTCCAGGATTTCCTGTGTGATTGTCCTGGCCTTGAAAAATATCAGATATAAAGCATTAGGCAAACATCAAGTAACACAACTAATCGACCTATCAGGAGCTACCATAAGTGAAATCGGTAGATTCATTAGAGAATGAAAATGGTTGGACTAAGCAAGGTAGAATGTAAGTATATTGACAAACTATCGCCGTGGGAAATGAATCACAGCGACTAGGAAGCACTTCAACTCAGGGATCGTAACGGTTTCGATAGCTTCGGCATTCTCGGGACTTATCGACATAATAATCGATATTTTTGTCAGTTTTGTTATCGACATTTTTTATCGATTTTGTTATCGAAATTTTTGTCGATTTTGTTATCGATTTTGCAATCGATATTATTATCGCTTTTGTTATCGATATTTTTTCTTAGTGTGTGCTTTCGCTTTTGACTTGGACTCCGAAAGAGCCCGCAGACCAAGACGAAGGCGCCGGACTGTTCCTTTTTTATTTTTATTTTCTCGATTATATTATAACCATTATTTTCAGTTTTGCTTTTCTAAATCATAAAAGATTTAAATCTTTCATAAATACGCAGCATAGATCAGTATAGATTTTAAGTTTTTTGATGAAAAAATTGAAACAATACAAACTTTAACAGGGAAAAATTAAAAAAAATAACAGTTTCTGTGTAATTGTTTTGCACTTGTGTTAAAGTCTGTTCCTGTAGAAAAAAATTAAGCTAACAATGAAGAAAATTGATTGATAAATAAGAAAGTAATGATTGGTCAAATGAAAATGCCCAAAAGTTTTTTGTATGAAATATGAGCAGAAAAGCGTGTTACTCATACGCCACGTACACCTGAGTAGTTAGGGTGCTTGCCATAGAAAAAAAATTATCTCGATTTTCGGAATCACCGAGCAATTCTAAATAGGTATTAGATAGTGGCCTCCATAGAACATTTTTGCTCTAAAGCAGTGATATCAGCCAATAACAAGTAAAAGCTTTCGAGTTTGCATTCTGTGTGAAGGATAAAAAATATGGCAAACGGACTCAAAGTCTTTGCAATGCTAGCTCGTCCGCTGAGCATGCATTGCGCGCAAATTGTGAGGAAAGTGTGGTTGGTTGGTTGGTGTGGCATGCAAATTGCATGCGCTCAATAACGAAAGGTAACACGCTGATTATTTGCACAACACTGAGTGAGCCAGTAGCAGAGAACGCCGGCGGTGACGGGAAGGTGGTAGCTGCTAAAGTGCAGAAATTGCTCGTGGCACTTTAATTTATTGTAGAAGCGCGCATGGAAAAGTTGCATGAACGGTGTTGCATGCGCCTGCCGCTGATGATGATAATGATGCGGTTGTTTGTGCAGTGAGAGAAACAAGCAGGAAGGCAGCCATGCAGGTGGGTAGAATGCTGTTGGCGTGGGTGTTGCCGCCGC
Organism: Rhagoletis zephyria; assembly: GCF_001687245.7. Lineage (NCBI taxonomy): Eukaryota > Metazoa > Arthropoda > Insecta > Diptera > Tephritidae > Rhagoletis > Rhagoletis zephyria. Next base: position 2,256 of record NW_016158232.1, on the reverse strand, counting down.
ACAAAGTGTATGGGCGTGGCATGGTGCCAAATTGAAAGGCAGGACAAGTGACTTTCCGAATAAAGTGAAATGATTTTCTTTTGCAACGCAAATCAGAAATGCGGCGGCACAAGTAACTGGTAGTAGTAGGTAGTAGGAGTAAAGGGTGATAGTTGAAAACACTTAGCCACACGCGCACAAAAGTTGATTTCAAGTGAAATTAGTGGCAGACGCTAACGATGTTAAAATCAGCATTGTGCCGCTGGTGGTGGTGCCGGTGTGGCAAGTGGGAGTGCTGTGTGCGGTTGGTTGGTTGGTTGGTTTGGCGTTTACATTAGAACTGCCACAGCACGTACTAGTTGCCCACATACATACATACATACATACACAGAGACAAGCGCGCACATAAATGCCGGCAAAGACACGACGTTCATATGCATGTTGAAGGGTATATGTGTGCGGCTTTTTGCGGCCAAAATGAACTTTTTTTCCCTTTTCCCTGCACACAATTACATTTTGCCACACTGCATGCCATTGTGGCTAGGGAAAAGTAATGAAATTTAAAAAATAAAAACAAAAAAAAATCGCAAAGAAAGACATCCCGCTTGCAAAAGTATGCTTGTATGTATGCACCACACGTAGTGCCGCGACGTGCAACAGTGAGCGAGTTAGCGCATCAGGTGCGCCCAAATGCGCCAGTTACATTGGCATTCTTATGCCAGTCGTGTAGCTGTATCTCAGACACACGCGCGCTTAGTGCAGATTTAGAAGCAGAGGAAGAAGTCCAAGAGTTATAAGATATCATTGTATGGCAGGCAAGAAAAAAAGAAAATGAGAAAAATGGAGCGCAATACACACATATTTTCTGTGCTGCAGGCCAGCCAACATTGATACAAATGTGCGCTTTCCGGGTAGTTAGTAGTAGCTTCTCATCAGCGACAAAGCTTACTCTTTCGTCCAGCATTTCGTTTGCAGTGCTACCTTCGCACTTTTAGCCTCCAGTCGTGTCGCTGGCTCGTTAAGTATGTCTATAGCGTACAGTTACCCAAAGCTTACCGGCTTCGGTAGAAGGTGACTTGGAACATACATACATAGTTTTGAACACACTACCCAGTGTAAAATGCAACTAGCGCGGGATGACTCTGGGATCAATAGCAAAAGAATATACCAATAATACCACTTTTATAGGGCAATTCTAGCTAAGATAGTAAAAAGTCTGTCGTAAGACAAATAAAAGACAGATAGCAAGATCGTTCGAAAGACTTTTGATATTCTAGCAAAAAAGTCTTAGAAAAAAAGGTCGATCATTCACGTGGTGAAAATTATTTTGATAGAAAGCAGTGGTATATCAGTGCAGTGGATTTTTTTTTTTATTTAAATTTTTTTCTCTCTTAATTTAATTGTTAGATTTTATTGTTTTATAACTAAAATTATGAATATATTTTAAACTAAACTCTATTTTTAGAAATATATTTTGTGCATTGTTTTCTTTCTTCATTCAATTCTTTTCTTTCTTAATTTTATTTTACTTTGATTTTTAGAGGCCATTCTGTTAAAAAGAAGAATATATATATTTTTTAATTTCATTTAAAGTTTAGGAACTTATGTATTTCAATTAATTTTAATTTACTTTATCTGTTTTTATTTAATTTTTAGATTTTATTGTTTAAAAAAGGAAAATTGTTTTTTTTAATTTCTCTTAATTTTTATATAGTTATTTTATTTATGTTTCCTTTTTTTGTTTTTTTTTCTTAATTTCATTTCCTTTTAATTTTAAGATTTTATTGTTTTAAATATAAAAATATGTATTTTTGTTTCCTTTAACTTTTAGGATCTTATTTTATCATTAAATTTGATTTTGTTTTGATTTGATTTGATTTTATATCTTGTCTTAGAAGTATTTTTTTATACCCGAGCGCACTTGTGCACAAGGGTATTATAACTTTGTTCACATAACGGTTGTTTGTAACAGGCAAAACGAATCGAGATAGATATAGACAAATGTATACATAAATGATCACGATGAAAAGAGAAATCGATTAAGCGGTGACTGTCTGTCCGTCCGTCCGTCTGTCCGTCCGTCTGTGCACACGATAACTCGAGTAAAAATTGAGATATCTTAACGAAACTTGGTACGTGTACTTCTTTTAGGCGTAGGACGGATGGTATTGAAAATGGGCAAAATCGGACAATAACCACGCCTACCTCCCATATAACGGTAATTTTCAGAAATACGAAAACTGCGATATTTTAGTAACTACTGGAGATTATTCACTC
>NW_016158231.1:127919-151784 GCF_001687245.7 Rhagoletis zephyria | reverse complement strand
AGCACACCTAAAAAGTTAAACATTCTAATAATAGAAATATTAACAAATAACCAACAAAACCAACAACCAAGTGAATTGCAGCGGAATAGTTGCGCTTGATTGTAGTTGGCTTAGCAAAGTGAAATAGTGGAAAATAAGCAACAAGAATTAACAAGACAAACTTAGCACAGTGCGTAGGCAACTGGCTGAGTCAGTGGTGATCGTCGGTTCGAATCCTACTGAAAGAAGTCTGATGAGGAAATGTGGTGATTTCCGAAATAGCTATCACTTCTACCATTTTTTCAAATTATTGTTGCTTTTCCACAATAAGTTTNCTCGAACTCATAAAAATTGTTGAATATAATTGTTATAAGGCCATAAAAATAACAAAAACAAATAACATTTTCCGTTTATGTCAAACTATTCGATTTGTCAACAAAGCTTGACAGTTAATGTATAAAGTCGTTCAGAAGGCGCAAAATGTATGTCTCACCGCTCACAAATTTTTTCACAACGGTTGCGCGCAACTATTAAACCTTCTGAATGCGCCCAATGAAACATCCCCAGAAGTTTTGTGTATGCGTAATTTTACAAACCAAATAGTTTGCCTGCTTGCTTATACGTGAAAAGATTAGCTTGACTACTTAGGTTGCAAACAGAGTGGAAGCGAAGCCGAAGACGTTGCGCAAGCGGTCAGCTTGAAACAGTGCGGTACTGTTTTCAAAGACGAATCGCTTGTTGTGATGAGTTGTTTTCAATTTATTTAACTGTATGCAATTGTGAAAAAACGCGGTTTTAAGAAATTGGCTAAATTTTTGGCAAAATGTAATCAAACGTATTAATTGGCATTCTTGTAACACATAATACAAGTGGCGAAATTCTCCAAAAGTTGTCCTATACAAATTATTTCATGAATTGCGGTTTTTTCTTTATTTTCTTTTGATTTTATCTAAAAAAAAGGGTTTTATTTAGAAACAAATCTTTATATCATTCATCTTCCACTATGTACACTCGCCAGCTTGCCCGCAACGCAAGAAATTTGTCTTCGGCTTCGTCTTCATCTTCGTCTTCGGCTTCGCTTCCACTCTGTTTGCAACCTAACTCATATGTGAAAGATAGCTCGCACGAAAAAACAATAGATGGCGCTCCAATCACAAATTATTATAGGTGTTAAAATTTGCGTTTTTGTTGGAGTTTCGGTGACGCTGGTTTTGCTGGGGCTGCGATCCAATACTTTTCGTGTAAAATCCTGGGTATGTAACTCAATCGCCTAATGGTTTGCCGAACCGTAAACATATGTTTACACATCCAATTTCGTGAGTAGGTACCTGGTACTCACACCTTTTTTAAGAAGTTTCACTTCTATCATGTGTACGGTGTTACACACGCATTTTTTAATTTTACATATGTGTTACTTGAATTAATTTATATTATACTTGTATGTATGTACATTATATACATGTAGTAATTTAGCCTCATTTATCAAAACTTGAATTACGCACATGATTTGGATGCTTTTATCCGCCGATGTGCACGCTGCGGGATCAGCACAAAATGAGGTTGTTGTTTTTGTTTCCAATGCTATGCTCGCAAACCACAAAGCTGAGTATGCTCGCGCACATGTTAATGGTGTGTGACCACTGTGACATACGCAGCCATGAGCGTTGCATCGACTCATAATAATGTTGAAACGCCCCATATGGCTGACCTCGTACGTCTGTCCATTATTTCATCAGGTGTGTCTGCGTCCCGTCAATCGGTCAATGCCCTCACGTGTCCGTTTAGGCCCTAGTGTAACATCCACACTAACCTTTAAAGATTTACCATTCCATGTTAGATCTTTTAATTCGTCATCTATACGGCAACAAAAACAGGTTAATTCAAGGCATAACAAGGTCGAAGTGATTTCGGCATTTCTCTCTTTTGAACTGCGACTGAAATGTCAACTCTTAACCCTATACTATTCAAAATTTTTTTTTTTTATATAAATTTTCAATTGTGAGCTGTGCGACTGATTTTAAATGCATAATAAAATGAAAAGGAATTGCGATCGGTGCTTTGTGTTTGTCAAGAGCCTGGACAACAAACTTGTGCGTTATTGAATTGTCAAGTGAAGCGACAACGGTGGGCAAATCGCTGCGATGTTTCATTAGGAGACTCTTCACGTGTGGTCGTGACTTTATTTGTTGCCTATCGCAGCCGAGTATTTCTAAGTGGACGCGTTTGTTACCAGGTGCAGGATTTATCATACCGAATATGAAAAAAAAATCTCCCAAACTTTTTTTAATGTCTAATATACTTTAGAATTAAATGTTTGAATAAAAAAATAAATGCTCAAAAACATTGGGATAGTTAAAGCAAGAAAATTGTCAAAACGGTTTTATAAATGAGTGTGTTTCATTTAGTGTGCAATTTTGTGTAAGTATGCATTTCCACATTTACATTAAACCGGAAATTCAATAAATAAAATGAAGCTGATTCTAATGAGATTTTAAATATTTTCATATTTACAAAAAATTTAATTTCAAAGATGTTGAGTTCTATCAAATATGGTAAATGCATAACAAAGGGTTAATTTCTTTGTTTACATTTTTTGACATTACAGTCAGGTATGAGAGAGCTCGACTGAATTGTCACTTCTACCTTGTTGAATATGCCTTGGGTAAATTCATTTATATTTCTCTTATTTATTTAGAATTATTTTCTGTACAATCCTCATGTCTGCCTACTCTAATACTTACAAAGAAATCTTCTCAACTCAAAACAAGTAGCTTAACCAATAAAGTTGAAATTCCAGAAAATTTCTAAGATTTACAAATAAATGCATATACATTTATATGTGTATATATATTTATATGTGTATATACATATATACATTAGAGCGGGTCAAATTTTTTCTGTACTTTGTTCCGACGATTGACGAGTTCTACTAGCAATTCTGAACAAAAAAGTCCATGGAAAGATAGCTCTAAAACGGATTTGGAGCCTCTTTTTTAATTTTAGTTATTAATCCATAACTATACGACTTCAATTCAATTAAATTAATTATATAAAAAACATATTATTTGAAAGGTATCAAACTAAGGTAGCTTAAGAAAGATTAATTTCTAAAATATTTTTGAAGATGGTTGCCACCTGTTTAGTTTCAACTAAATTGATAAGGTAAATGAAATGTTGCAATATGGGTGCCAAATAAAGAGGTTTAGAAAGCTTAATTTGGAAAATGTTCCTAAAGAGGGTTGCCACCTGTTTGGAGAATTTAAATCAATAAGATAAATGAAGAACTACGATATGAGGGCCAAACTAACGAGTTTTTAGAAAGCTTACTTGCTAATATTTTTTTAAAAAGTTTATCATCTGTTTGAAAAATTTAATTCAATTAAGGGCCGTTTTCCCAACAAATTTTAAATTTATCTCCATCTGCCCTTTAAATGCAAATTGAGCTACTTGAGAAAACGGTAGGTACACTTGGGCGGAATATCGATCCATGATGCAATAATGCAAGGTGTTATATACAGGCCGGTAGTTTCTCGCTCTAATCTATTGACTGCCTTAGGTGAAGCAGTGTTACTTTATTAACAATTCTTTGCCTAATAATATAGTTGATTTTTATTTATATTTTATCAGTATACACATTTTGTTTTCTTAAAAAGGTACTTTATCTTACTTTATTTCATTTCATTACGAATATACTGTAAAAAAGCAAATTTTCTTTAGAAGAAAATATGAAATTTTATATTTTTCCCCCAAATGGGGATTAATTTCTTCCCGTTTTTCTTCTTATTGTACAGAGCTAAGGCAGTCAAATCAAGCTGTCCCAACTGATACCACCTTGTATTATTGCATCATGAGATCGACCTATCTCGGCAGCCAGTTCTAAAACGCCCTATCTCAGAAAACTTTTCAAGTACGCCCTACTTCAGAATTTGGTTGAAGAACGCCCTATCTCAGAACATGGATGGGCGTTTTTCAATGAATTATTATTCAAATAAAAAATCAAATTTTATTCATAATTTTTTCTAATTTTGAATGACGAATAAATTTTTATTCTTCATTCAAGCACTTTCAAACGATGAATAAATTTTTGTTCATCATTCAAGTAATTGCAAATAACGAATAAATTTTTATTCATCATTCAAGTAATTTAAAATGATGAATAAATTTTTATTCTGCATTCAAGTAATTTCAAATAACGAATAAGTTTGTATTCATCATTCAAGTAAGTTCGAATGAAAAATAAATTTTCATTCATCATTCAAGTAATACTGAATAACGCACAATTTTTCATATATTCATTCTTTCTTGTTCACAGTACCAGGTAGACGATCATGGTAAATGTTCGTCTCGTAGATACATATTTTTTGTGTATGAAATATTAGAAAATATAATATCAAAATCTACATATATATGTATATAAGCATGAACATAAGTATGCACTTATTTAATTACATTTTAAATGGCTGTGATTACAGAGCTTTGTAAACTTACTTATTACACTGTTTAAAGTATAGGGAGCAAATTTTAACGGAATTCTCATAAACCACACAACATTTTTGTTTATTTTCTTCTTCTTAGTTTTTAAGTTGCCAGTATAAAATTTCCGACAATCGACCTATTATATCATAGCCATATGTTCGTATTTTCATCCGTTTATAAATATTAAACATTAATTGTATTAATTGATATAATAAAATAAGGAACATTTTACTACTACTATTTAATCATCTATATATGTACATATGTACATATATAACACGTATGAAGGGTATGTATGACGTTTTCTTAAAATTTAAGTCCCGTGTAAATATGCAACCCTACGTCATATCGGCGAAATATGCTGCACGTATATTCATGTCACCTAGACCTTCAATCTCTTCAAATTTCATCCAAATCCTTAGAGGTCGCGCACAGAGGTGGCCGCGGTGACATGAAATACCTCAAAAATACTTTTACGTTACAAACTGGGGAATTATTTTATTTTATTGTGAAAGAAAGTCAAAAATGCTCGAATACTCGCGCCAAAAAACTTTTTTAACATTTTAGACTGTCACATTACATTCAAAAATACTGCCGACTTTATTTTCATAGAAAGCTAATCGCTGATTTTTTTGTCGAATAATTTTTTTATTAACTTCAAAGTAATACAAGGCAAGCGAAGAGAAGCAAGTATAATGCAAAAAAATGCTAGTTCTTAAATATAAACCACCCTGTAGTTTCATGTTGTGCTTTTTAAATTTCCGTTAATTTAAAGGTGTCTCAGGATTAAGTGAATTTTAATGTTTGTGAAAAGGAGATTCGTGTTATTATTTATGCTGTCCGATGCCTTAGAATATGTATGACCCAGATATAATAAATAATCTGCGAAACCTGACAAAAAAACACAAAACAGAACAGGTGGTTTGTAGATGTGTGCTTCTCTCAATGGGAAAGGGTTATTTGCATAGAGCGCGGTTACCCACGAACGTGTACGCAGGGTACCGGAGAAGATGTGTATAAAGTTAGCGAAACAACACCAAGCAAAAAATGTCGCATATACCCATGAATTTGCCGTTTTTTGCCGTTTATTAGTTGTGGAAGAAATAATTTTGTCGCTCTGGTATTTATTTAGATATAAGGTGTTTTGCTAACTTTATATAAAGTTAGCGAAGCACCCCTCCAAACTCAAAGACAAACGACTAGGCTTTTTGCCGTTCTAAGATGAGCTAGTTTACTTTTGAAAAAAATAATTTTTTTTAATTTAAAAAAAAGTTTTTTGCAATTCTATTTTTTTTTCAATGTTCAAAAATTTTTAGAAGAAAAGGATAATAACATAATAGAAAAGCAAACCCGGTTTCTTCATATACCACTTTGAAATTTAAACAAACAATAATCACCATGGTTAAAATTCAAAAAAATTAAGAAGCTTCCTTATCACAATTAAACCACCAAATCAAAAACAGTTTAAATGCACAAAACAATTCAAACGGCAAATTATGCAACAAAAAACTTAATTATTTTTATTATTTTTACCAATTTTTAAACCGCTTTCCAAGTGCCTATTTTTTTTAAATAAGGCTGTTTAAACAAAGAACAATTAAACGACAAAATCAAAAATAGTTTTAGTGAACAAAACCAGCCAAACGGCAAATTATGTCACTGAAAAATTAATTGTTTTTATTATTTTTAACCAATTTTAAAACCGCTTTCCAAGTCCCTAATTTTTTTAAATAAGGCGGTTTAAACAAAAAAAAAAGACAAAATCAAAAGCAAATTATGTAACAAAAAAATTAATTGTTTTTATTATTTTTAACCAATTTTAAAACCGCTTTCCAAGTCCCTAATTTTTTTAAATAAGGCGGTTTAAACAAAAAAAAAAGACAAAATCAAAAGCAAATTATGTAACAAAAAAATTAATTGTTTTTATTATTTTTAACCAATTTTTAAATCGTTTCTAAGTCCCTATTTTTTTAAAATAAGGCTGTTTAACCAAAAAACAATTAAACGACAAAAGCAAAAACTGTTTCAGTGCACAAAACAAGCCAAACGGCAAATTATGGCACAAAAAATAATAATTGTTTTTATTATTTTTAACCAAGTTTTAAACCGCTTTCCAAATCCCTATTTTTTTTTAATAAAGCTGTTTAAACAAAAAACAATTAAACGACAAAATTAAAAACATTTCTAGTGAACAAAACAATCCAAATGGTAAATTATGCATCAAAAAAATTAATTGTTTTTAATATTTTTAACAAACTTTTAAACCGCTTTCTAAGTCCCTATTTTTTTTAAATAAGGCGGTTTAAACAAAAAACAAATTCAACGACAAAATCAAAAACAGTTTTAGTGCACAAAACAAGCCAAACGGCAAATTATGTCACAAAAAAACTAATTGCTTTTATTATTTTTAACCAAGTTTTAAACCGCTTTCCAAGACCCTATTTTTTTTAATAAGGCTGTTTAAACAAAAAACAATTAAACGACAAAATCAAAAACAGTTTTAGTGCACAAAACAAGCCAAACGGCAAATTATGTCACAAAAAAACTAATTGCTTTTATTATTTTTAACCAAGTTTTAAACCGCTTTCCAAGACCCTATTTTTTTTAATAAGGCTGTTTAAACAAAAAACAATTAAACGACAAAATCAAAAACACTTTTAGTGCACAAAACAAGCCAAACGGCAAATTATGTCACAAAAAAATTTATTGTTTTTATTATTTTTAATCAAGTTTTAAACCGCTTTCCAAGTCCCTATTTTTTTTAATAAGGCTGTTTAAACAAAAAACAATAAAACGACAAAATCAAAAACATTTTTAGTGCACAAAACAATCCAAACGGCAAATTATGCAGTTAGGTAATATAACAGTTATCGGCGTTGACACAGACCGTGCGATTCATTTAAAAGACATATCTAAGTCGTTTAAAACTTAAAACTTGGTTAAAAATAATACAAACAATTATTTTTTGTTGCATAATTTGCCGTTTGGATTTTTTAGTGCACTAAAAATATTTTTGATTTTGTCGTTAAATTTTTTTTTGTCTAAACAGCCTTAATTAAAAAAAATAGGGACTTGGAAAGCGGTTTAAAAGTTGGTTAAAAATAATAAAAACAATCTTTCTTTTGTGACATAATTTGCCGTTTGGCTTGTTTTGTGCATTAAAACTCTTTTTGATTTTGTCGTTTGACTTGTTTTTTTTTTTGTTTAAACAACCTTATTAAAAAAAAATAGGGACTTTTAAAGCGGTTTAAAACTTGGTTAAAAATAATAAAAACAATCATTTCTTTGTGACATAATTTGCCGTTTGGCTTTTTTGTGCATTAAAACTGTTTTTGATTTTGTCGCTTGATTTGGTTTTTTTTTGTTTAAACAGCCTTATTAAAAAAAAATAGGGACTTGGAAAGCAGTTTAAAAATTGGTTAAAAATAACAAAAACAATTAATTTTTTTGTGACATAATTTGCCGTTTGGCTGGTTTTGTGCACTAAATCTATTTTTGATTTTGTCGTTTAATTGTTTTTTATTTAAACAGCCTTATTAAAAAAAAGAATAGGCACTTGGAAAGCGGTTTGAAAATTAGTTAAAAATAATAAAAATAAATATTTTTTTTGTTGCATAATTTGTCGTTTGATTTGCTTTATGCATTAAAACTGTTTTTGATTTTGTCGTTTAATTGTGATAAGGAAGCTTCTTAATTTTTTGAATTTTAACCATGGTGATCATTGTTTGTTTAAATTTCAAAGAGGTATATAAAGAAACCGTGGTTGCTTTTCTATTACATTATTATCATTTTCTTCTAAAAATTATTGAACATTGACAAAAATAAAATAAAATTATTTTTTTAAAAAGTAAACTAGCTCATCTTAGAACGGCAAAAAACGGCAAATTTTGACATAAAGCCTAGTCGTTTGTCTTTGAGTTTGGAGGGGTGCTTCGCTGACTTTATATAAAGTTAGCAAAACACCTTATATCTAAAAAAATACCAGAGCGACAAAATTATTTTTTCCACAACTAATTAACGGCAAAAAAAACGGCAAATTCATGGGTATGTGCGACATTTTTTGCTTGATGTTGTTTCGCTAACTTTATACACATCCGTAGAAGTGCGTAGAAACATATCGAATCTGCTGTTGATAGAGAGAGAGAGAAGCAGCGTTAACGTCACGGTCATGCGGTTGCAGGGTAGCGTGATTTTAAATCCTTATCGATCTAAAATCCGCTATCAATTAAAAAATATATTTGATTTGTGATTTGGTTTGTTGACCAAATAAAAAATAAAATTTATTTGTGATTGGATTTGTATAGCAAATAAATTTCGTTTGCAATTTTTCAACTAAATAATACTTTTGGTATGCAACGCAAATAAGATATTCAAGTATCTTCCTACTTCCAGTTCTACGAAAATCTTCGGGATTTTTGGGACTAATTCGGGATTTTCGGAATCTTCGGGACTACTTCAAGATTTTTTGTCTATTTCAGTATTATTGATTTTCGGGATTTTCGGAATCTTCGGGACTAATTGGGGATTTTCGAGACTTATTCAGGATTTTCGTAATCTTCGGGACTATTTCGGGATTTTCGGACTATATCGGGGGGATTTTTCGACTATTTCCGGATTTTTGAGACTACTTTAGATTTTCGGGATCCTCAGGACTAATTCGGGATTTTCGGATTCTTCGGGACTACTTCGGGATTTTTTCCCCTTTTCGGGATTCTTGGACTATTGCGGAGTTTTCGAGACAACTATGGGATTTTCGGGATCCTCGAGATTAATTCGGGATTTTCGAGACTTCTTAGGGACTATCGGAATCTTCGGGATTCCTTCGGAACTTCCTTCCTTCCTTTTGAACTATTTCAAGATTTTCGAGGCTACTTTGGGATTTTCGGGATCCTCTGGACAATTCGGGATTTTCGAGATTTTTTAGGTTTCTTCGAAAGAAATCTCGAAAACCTCGAGTAAGTCCCGGAATAGTCTCAAAAATCCCGATATAACCCCGAGAATGTTGAAGTAGTCGCGAAGTTTCCGAAAATCCCGAAAATCAACAAAAAACATCGAAAAAAATGCGTGTGTAAAACCCTACACATGATAGAAGTGAAACTTCTTAAAAAAGATGTGAGTACCAGGTACCTACTCAAGAAACTGGATGTGTAAACATATGTTTACGGTTCGGCAAACCATTAGGCGATTGAGTTACATACATAGGTTTGGTTAGAAATCAAATAATAATTTCATTATTCATCTTATTAATTTTCTGATATACATATAATTTATTTATTCATTATCCGGTAACACCACCTTATATGAATTCGCGCTTCTAGCATCCATAGGACCGGGTTGTAATGGAAGTAATTGTATGTTTAACAAATAAATAAAAATGTTTATAATGCAATCAATAGATCCTTACGAATTCACCATTACCAAGGCACTAAGTAACGTACGCACTTTTGTATGCAAAATGCATTTATTTAAGTTGAAAGAAGAAAAATTCCTTTGTTCGGCATTTGTTCTTACTCGCTTTCTATCTTCCAAGGCGAATTCATATATTCTTATAACGAATTCATATATTCATGTGGTAGCAAGAGTATAAAAACATACAATTACCTTATAAATTAAAAGCATAAGTATCACATGTATGCGTAGTCCACTTCACGAAATCATTTCATCGATCTGAGTAAAAACTAAGTGCATAAACTCTATTTCGCTTTAATTGAAATCATGAAATGGTGGCCATTCATTCAGTTTCTACTAAAACGCATGAAATGATTTCATGAATTGGCCTATGCATAATGGTAGTAAAAGACAGAATGAATTACAACAAACACANTTCGAAAGAAATCTCGAAAACCTCGAGTAAGTCCCGGAATAGTCTCAAAAATCCCGATATAACCCCGAGAATGTTGAAGTAGTCGCGAAGTTTCCGAAAATCCCGAAAATCAACAAAAAACATCGAAAAAAATGCGTGTGTAAAACCCTACACATGATAGAAGTGAAACTTCTTAAAAAAGATGTGAGTACCAGGTACCTACTCAAGAAACTGGATGTGTAAACATATGTTTACGGTTCGGCAAACCATTAGGCGATTGAGTTACATACATAGGTTTGGTTAGAAATCAAATAATAATTTCATTATTCATCTTATTAATTTTCTGATATACATATAATTTATTTATTCATTATCCGGTAACACCACCTTATATGAATTCGCGCTTCTAGCATCCATAGGACCGGGTTGTAATGGAAGTAATTGTATGTTTAACAAATAAATAAAAATGTTTATAATGCAATCAATAGATCCTTACGAATTCACCATTACCAAGGCACTAAGTAACGTACGCACTTTTGTATGCAAAATGCATTTATTTAAGTTGAAAGAAGAAAAATTCCTTTGTTCGGCATTTGTTCTTACTCGCTTTCTATCTTCCAAGGCGAATTCATATATTCTTATAACGAATTCATATATTCATGTGGTAGCAAGAGTATAAAAACATACAATTACCTTATAAATTAAAAGCATAAGTATCACATGTATGCGTAGTCCACTTCACGAAATCATTTCATCGATCTGAGTAAAAACTAAGTGCATAAACTCTATTTCGCTTTAATTGAAATCATGAAATGGTGGCCATTCATTCAGTTTCTACTAAAACGCATGAAATGATTTCATGAATTGGCCTATGCATAATGGTAGTAAAAGACAGAATGAATTACAACAAACACATCCTTTTGACAAAATGCAAGCCGAAAACGTTGGTTCAAATAAATCCGTAATCAAGTTGGACGTTTTGTGCAATCTAGAGCAAAATAACACCAAGTTGAACCAACGGTCGCTACGTTTATGGCTTTCTTTGACCAACTTCGGGCGAAAATTTCAACTGCTCCTGTAATACTACCTTATATAAGTTGGCCTTGCTATCATCCTCACATATGTTCATCAGAGTATACCAACGAAGGACGAGTTAATACAAGGAGATAGCGAGAGCACAAAACTACTTTAGAAAATTACACGCACAATGACAAACATGCAATAATGATAGAATTCAAGATTGCGCCAATCGAGCTGAGAGCAATTGGCCGTGACGTCAAAATATACCAGAATGAGAGAGCAAGACGAACTCGACAAGAAAAAGAGAGAGTATTGCCAAGTTTTGAATTTGAAAAAGCACCAAATTTTTATTGGTGTATTTTATGGACTTTATATGAATACATAATTTTATTGTAAGGATGCCGATTCAAATCAATAAAAATCAATGTTTCTTGCACAACGGTAGATTTCTTCTGGCATGATTGAAGGTGCTGCACATATTTCGTTGTCGTTGTTATGATTGTCACTGAGCCATGATTTTGTATAAATTTTTGTAAAATTGCTTAGCACACTTACGATTGCTATAAGTCTTCAAACTAAAAACATAGGCACCAAAAACGCACCAAGCACAAAGCATAAAAATTTTCGCGTTTTGAATACCCACTAAATTTGGTGTGAAAAGCATGAAGTTGGCAACAGTGAATGTAAATAAAATATATTATGACGCCAGCGATTGGGTGGATGCTGTCAAATCGACGAAGAGAGGGTAAGCGGTCCGCGAATGGTGCGACCTTTATTTTCTGGATCGTGACAAACACGAACAAATGTGCAACAAACACATAATTTTTGACAATCAGTATAGTTCGCGTTTATAGTCCCGTTCCCTAGCTTGCAAGAAGTTGCAAGAATTTACAGGAATTTACCAGAAAGCGTTCCCGTACTCGGTTCTCTGGCTTCTTTTGCCTTTTGACAGTTTTACAGGTTTTAACCCAGAAAAGAGGGGGAACACAACTTATATCAACGAGCAGCTTATTAGATTTCGTTTTCGATTTGTTTTCGTTTGTACTACATATGTGCATATATACATGTACACAAACATATGTACATACACAATAATATGTACATACGTACAAATATATATACAACCATTCAAACATATGTACATACATGATAACATTGCTGTCCATAAGTACATACATATGCCCATCAGTACATCAACGAAGCCCGTTTGCTTCTACATAAATATATCCATACAAACTTATGTACATATGTACGAACGGTTGTTGTTACGTGAAGCACGCTTGCATCATTTATACATATATTGCTTGGTAGCGGCAAAGAGACGTTTTCAGTTTAAAAATTTCACTCCCCATATTTGCGATACCGCCGCCTAAGAAGTTTCACTTCAAAAAAATCGATACCCAAATCAATAAAAAAATCAGTATCCAATTCGATAAAAATATCTGGTGAATTGTAGAGCCTTTTCTACAATTGTAAATCGCTTAACCAAAAAAATCAAAACGCGCGATAAAGGTTTAAATATTTTTATTGGCGACGTCTTCGTTTGTCGAGGTTTTTAGAGTAATTAATTCTTACAGCTAAATAGAATATGCATATAAGCAGAAAATGTAAATTATTTCCGTGGAAATGTACTGCTATTTGACTTTGAATAAATTGAAGGTGAAATGTCGAATGATTCTGTGAAATAGCTAAATTGTACAATGATAAGTGCAAAGAGTATGATGGAGAAGTTGTACTTGTACATACATACATAGGTATGTAAGTATGTGAGTATGTATGTACATATGTACAAACATATGCACATGCATATGCATGGTAAATATGCTGCAGCGACAAACAAAAACGATGACGAATGTGCGAAGACAGTGGGGATAGAAAAAACTGGAGCTCCAACGAAGACAA
Organism: Rhagoletis zephyria; assembly: GCF_001687245.7. NCBI lineage: Eukaryota > Metazoa > Arthropoda > Insecta > Diptera > Tephritidae > Rhagoletis > Rhagoletis zephyria. Next base: position 138,604 of record NW_016158231.1, on the reverse strand, counting down.
TAGCTACATATGTAAGTCAGCGATGCTAGCGACGACAACAACAACTGCAAAGATTTGATGTGTAATGTGTGCGTGCGATGAGGGGGTGTGAATGCAAATTCGATGATAGCGACGTTAACTGGAAATGCAGGTGCGGCGACGATGAATTAGTAAGGAGGGGCGTGAACATACTCCCCCCTTGAAAGCATGGCTTTCAATGTGACTCAGCTAAACTCGAGTTGTCAATTGGTAGTTTACATACCCTTGCTATTGCCCGTTTATAGACGCCATCTGCTGTTTTAACTTCTACCACCCTAACTCTGCCATCGTCACCTGGCACAGTAGCTATAATGCGACCCATGGCCCATTTAAGTGGTGGTAAAGAGTCCTCCTTTAGTAGCACTAGGTCATTTACTTCAATATTGGGTGAGGCAGTGTTCCACTTCGAACGTTTTTGTAGCTCCTTTAGATAATCTTGCTGCCAACGATGCCAGAACTGCTGTTGAATATATTGGACGTGTTGATAGCGGCCTAACATAGTTGAGCTGGCAGTTGTTGATGGTTCAGGAATGGTGAGAAGAGATCGGCCGATGAGGAAGTGACCCGGCGTAAGTGGGCGAAGATCATTAGGGTCACTGGATATTGGAGTTAGCGGTCGACTGTTTATTATTGCCTCTGCTTGGCAGATGACGGTGTGGAGTTCGTCGTGTGATAGCACGTTGATGCCGATAGCGCGACGCAAATGGTATTTGGCAAGTTTCACCGCGCTCTCCCACAGGCCACCAAAGTGTGGTGACCTTGGTGGAATAAATTTCCATTCGATCCCTTCGTTTCTGCAGAAATCCTCCACGCGTTCTATGTGTGCTTGTGCTTTAAATGACTGAAGCAGTTCCCGTAACTCTCGGTTTGCTCCAATGAAATTTGTTGCGTTGTCTGAGACAATAACGCGACACTTTCCACGCCTAGCTATAAAACGCTTGAGTGTCGCGATGAAAGCGGCGGTCGTCAGGTCAGGAGCAATCTCCAAATGCACAGCCTTTGTAGTGAAGCAGATAAAAACTGCGATGTACACCTTAATTGGTGAACGGCCTCTAATTCTTTGAGTAACTGATAGGGGACCACAGTAGTCTACACCTGTAGTTTCAAACGGGTACGATGCTGTAACTCGGCTTGCAGGCAATGCACCCATGATCTGCTCTGTCACGACTGGACGATGTCGGTAGCACATAATACATTTATGAATAACTTGCCTGATAATTGTTCGTGCGCCGATGACCCAGAACTTGTCTCGAAGAATGTTCAATAGTGTTTGAACACCAGCATGAAGATTTGTGCGATGTACATGCGTTACAAGGGTGCGTACGAAGGGATGGGAATGGGGAAGCACGATTGGATGTTTGGCGTTGAAGCTCAGGGTCGAGTTTTTTAGTCTTCCTCCAACTCGCATTAGTTGGTTATGCATAAACGGTGACAGCGAAGCAAGTTTAGAATTTTTATTTATGGGGTGGTTTTTTAGGAGTTTAAAATATTCATTAGGGAAGTGTACTTGCCGAATTCTTCTGCATACTAGTTCAAGTGTGTCAGCTATTTCTTCGGGTGTGATAGAATATCCACGCACCTTCGTGATGAAACGCTTTACATACGTGAAGATACGCAGAAATTTGTTATAGCTGTTTATGTACTTGTTTTCCGCAATAATATCTACTTCACGTTCGACGACTAATACCACTCGTTGCCTGCGATGCTCAGGAACATCTGGTTCAGCGGCTAATGACGATCTTGGCCACTCTCCTTGACCAAGCTTCAAAAACGGAGGGCCCTGAAACCAGAGTTGATTTTTCCGGATGCAAGCCACTGTTGTGCCACGAGAAATAATATCAGCGGGGTTCATTTCAGATGGTACATGGTGCCATTTGTACTGGGATGTCAACTGTTGGATTTTGGAGACACGATTGGCCACAAATACTGTCCACCGACTCGGCTCCCCTCGAATCCAACACAATGCAATCAATGAGTCGGTCCAGCAGTGAATGTTGTTCAAGTTAGGTGAAAATATTGCGACAACCGATTGTAGAAGCTCGGCCAATAGCAATGCCGCGCACAGCTCCAGCCGAGGTAGACTAACTTGCTTCGTTGGTGCCAAACGAGATTTTGCACATAGCAGGGCGGACGATGTCTCTTTCTCCATGCGCGTCACAAGGTAAATGCAAGCGCCATAAGCTCTGGTACTAGCATCTGCAAAAGCGTGGATTTCAGTTGTGTTAGTTATTGGAACATACCTTGGTATTTGAATGTTGTTAATGAGGCACAAATGATCCTGAAACGCGCGCCACTGAGTATAAATGTCTTGAGGCACGCTTTCGTCCCAATCTAGCTTCAGCTCCCACAGCTGTTGCATCAGGATTTTGCCAGAGACGATGAGAGGGTTAAGCAAACCAAGCGGATCAAACAAGGCAGCTATCTGTGATAATATGGAACGCTTGGTTGTTTTACGCGATACTGGTGCCATTGTAGCAGAAGAAAAAGTCATCTGTAGAAGGAGACCACCTTAGGCCAAGAGTTTTTATGTAATCTGTGTCGTCTAGGTTGATGATTTTTTCTCTGTCGTCTAATGGCACGTCATCAATGATATCCATGTTATTTGCAGCAAATGTGCGTAGAGGAAATCCCGCCCGTTCAAGCATGGCCGTAACTTGCCGTTTGATTTCAATGACCGTGTCAACAGTAGGAGCTCCGGTCATTAGGTTATCAACGTAGAAGTCCTTGAGGGTAATGGCTGATCCTATTGGAAACTCCTCGGCCTCCGTTTAAGCCGCTTCCAGCAGGCATTTCGTGGCAAGATAGGGCGCGCAGCTCGTCCCATATGTAACCGTCTGCAACTGGTACATCTTCACGGGAGCTTGTGGCGAATCGCGCCACAAAATACATTGCCATGGCGCATCAGCATTGTTAACCGGCACCTGCCGGTACATTTTTGCGATGTCGGCTATCAAAACGTATTTGTGACTTCGAAATCGAATTAGAATCGTGAAGATGTCATCTTGAAGCGTAGGGCCTACTCGAAGCATGTCGTTCAATGATTTTCCACTTGAAGTTTGGCACGACGCGTCAAACACATCGCGTAGTTTTGTGGTGCTGCTGTCAGTCTTCATAACACAATGATGGGGAATGAAATTTCTGCCTTGTTTGCCGTTCTCGACAATTTTCATGTGCTGCATCTGCTCGTACTCATGTACAAACTCGCGATAACTCTTTAGAAGTGAGGGATTCTTTAGTAATTTGTATTTAAGCGCTACTAACCTTCGATACGCTATGTCGTAAGATTGGCCTAGCGTAACTGGATCCTCCTTGAAAGGGAGGCGAACTATGAACTTGCCGCTAACCGGGCACCTTGTCGTAGTGAGCTTGAAGAATTTCTCGCAAGCCAGTTCGTTGTCTGAGAGAATTTTTTGTGGACTGTTGTAGCCTTCAATTGTCCAAAATCTCTCCATCAGGTTATCCAATGGTAATTGATTGTCCACAGCTATGAACGTTTCATACGTAGGCAATGTTGACAACGATGTGAATGATGGAGATGAATTTGTAGTGTGCGATGAATCTGTTGGAGCTGTACCGGAAACAATCCACCCTAATTTGGTCTTCTGAAAGCTGATGTGTCTTTGTCGATGTGGCACCTAAGCCTAAAACTTCATTGCTTCGCTTGGTACGTGGTAGACGTAGGTGTTGTGCAATATGCTCTGTGATGAAATTCAGCTGTGACCCTGAGTCTAAAAGTGCGCGAACAATGAGGGACGATCCCGATGAATTGCACAGGCGAATACGAGCCGTAGCAAGGATGACATCACCGTGAACCTGCTCGGCTTTTATGGCTACTTGCTTGCACTTCGCGTTTTCCGGGCCACTGGTGTTGTTGCTGGTACTATTTGGAACATCTTCGTTTCCATACGTTCTGTGTAGCAATGTATGGTGACTTACGCGACATTGCTGACACCTACGACTGGATGGACAGTTGCTTGAAGTGTGGTTCTTACCCAAGCAATTCAAACATAGGTCAAGACGCTTCACAAGGAGATATCTATTAAACGGACCCATGGTCATGAACTTTTCACAATTAAACGGGCGGTGGTGAGGGCTATTATCACACAGCAGGCACCTTGGAGTTGAATTCACAGCTGCCAAGGCATACTTGTTATTCGTTGTTGTTTTATTTGAATGTGTTTTTCACAGAGGTTGACGACTGGTTGGCTGGTTTGTTGATTTCAAGCATGTTGAATGTCTGACAGCGACGCTCAAGAAATGTAGCGAGGTCTGCCCAAGTTGGTATCTGTAAGGGTGATGAGCTTCTGCAATTCCACTTGATGGCCACTTCTTCTTCCCATTTTGTGCGAGTAGATGAATCTAGCTTGCTTGTTATCACGTGTAACAAAACTGCTTCACCGATTTGTTCCGAAGACGCTAGCGACTGCATGGCCCGAAGATTGACATTAATGGTGTCGATGAAGTTGCGAAGCGATGAGGTATTCGATGACGACAAATTCGAGAGGTCGCAAATTTGCTGCATATGTGACTGGGAGATTAACCGGCTGTTGTTGAACCGACTGATTATGAGCTCCAGCGCTGCATTGTAGTTGTTGTTTGTTACTTCGAGTGATTGTATGAGTCGCGAGGCTTCGTCAGTGAGGCACGACCGTAAGTACTGAAATTTTTCAACCTCTGTCAAGTCTTTGTTGTTGTGCACAAGTGTGGTGAAGACATTGTAGAAGTCCAACCACTGCGACTGCTTCCCGCTGAATTTCGTTAACTGCAATTTCGGAAAATTGATGCGATGTGTGGGTTGGCGCTCCACATGTGTGCTGCTCATATGACTCAAAGGTTGGATTCTTTCAACATAGAATTCGAGAATTGCAGCCTTCGCCTCGACATAACTCTCTTCAAGAATCCCACGATGATTTTCGTTTAGTTGAGATTCATCAAGCTCTTCTAATTGTGTTTGAAATGTGTCCAGCGCACTGTATTGGCGCTCTACCAAGTCCAATTTCGCCGTAAGTTGACGCAACGACGAAGTTTCTCCATCGATAACACCGAGATGCAGCGAACGCAAGCGTGTTAAAAGATTTTCACGCTGATGAATTTTTATTCGTATGTTGCGGGGAATACCTGTTGCTTCTCGCTCTGCTTCGCTGGCGTTGGATGATGCTAAGGAGGCGCCATCATCCACTTGGATTGTCTCAGATTCCATTATGCAAATTTTGTCCGAGATAAATGTTTAAAAAATTTAAATTTTTATGAACCGAATCTAGTCCTCGAGATCCGGCTCGAAGGACCGTGGTGAATTGTAGAGCCTTTTCTACAACTGTAAATCGCTTAACCAAAAAAATCAAAACGCGCTATAAAGGTTTAAATATTTTTATTGGCGACGTCTTCATTTGTCGAGGTTTTTAGAGTAATTAATTCTTACAGCTAAATAGAATATGCATATAAGCAGAAAATTTAAAATATTTCCGTGGAAATGTCCTGCTATTTGACTTTGAATAAATTGAAGGTGAAATGTCGAATGATTCTGTGAAATAGCTAAATTGTACAATGATAAGTGCAAAGAGTATGATGGAGAAGTTGTACTTGTACATACATACATAGGTATGTAAGTATGTGAGTATGTATGTACATATGTACAAACATATGCACATGCATATGCATGGTAAATATGCTGCAGCGACAAACAAAAACGATGACGAATGTGCGAAGACAGTGGGGATAGAAAAAACTGGAGCTCCAACGAAGACAATAGCTACATATGTAAGTCAGCGATGCTAGCGACGGCAACAACAACTGCAAAGATGTGATGTGTAATGAGTGCGTGCGATGAGGGGGTGTGAATGCAAATTCGATGATAGCGACGTTAACTGGAAATGCAGGTGCGGCGACGATGAATTAGTAAGGAGGGGCGTGAACAATATCGATAATAAAATCGATACCCAAATTTATTACAAAACCGATAACAAAATCGATAAAAATATCTATAGGTTAGTTTAGGTTATCTCGGATGCCATTATCTCTCAGGAAAAGGGCACACTTAGTCCACCGTGGGCCCGTTGTGATGCCGTATTAGAGACATGTCCCTGCTCTTACCCTAGAAATGGAACCACTTCGTAGCTCTGATGAAGCGCACACTGGCTGAATCTAGTTCGGCCAGACATTCAAAAGAAGGAGGAACGAGCATCGACGAGCTCTCGGCAGAGAGCAAACCCATTCTAGTGGCGTGGGTTCCCATGAGGCAATGCCCTGTGAGAACTCCAATAACATGTCGCAGCAGTGGTCGCTCCAAGTAGAGGAGAGGGCGAAATTTACGCTTGTCCAGCTTAGGCCAGATATGTTTTGCTATCCTACAATTAGGCTCCTCAGAGCATCTTATTAGCCCGTTCGACAAAGTTATTCTCCAGCCAGAGCTTGCAAGAAGATAGCGGAATGCCCGCATTACGAGCTGTACTGATTGTAGACAACAAGGTTCCTTTCCCTCGCTAGTTCATCTGCAGTACAGTACAGTTAAGTGCCTTAGTATCCGCTTGGCTGTCAGAAAAGATTGTCACTGCCTTCTGATTAATCAGAGAATCGATCAGGCAACTTGCAGCTTCATTTATTGCTGTTAGTTCAGCCTGAAAAACGCTACATAGATCTGGCAGACGAAAACTAAGCCTAAGTTAGAGTCCTTGCGAGGATACCCCACTTCCTACCGTAAGATCCAACGTGGAGCCATCAGTGTGGGTGCCACCAAACTGCTGCGCCGTAGAACAGAATGGGATGCACAACCTCTATGTACATCCAGTTCACAATGTGAGGCTTCAGTCCCATTTTTCCCTATCGCCGATTTACAGTCATACATAGAAGTTATAGCTTTCTTGCAATGCTCTTCTTTACTGCGCCGCCAAGTTAACTTTCTGTCAAGGATAACGCCCAGATATATAACCTCCTGCGAGAAAAACAGTGCCACACCGTTCAAGGAAAAAGGTTGTAGCCGGACAGCTGTCGTTTCCTTTGAAAAGAGAACCATGCCCGCTTTTGCCGGATTGACACTAAGTCCTGCTTGTTTGTACCAGGTATCTACGACGCGTTAGGCGCATCGGCGTAAGCAATGACTTGGCAACCTGTACCTTGCAACCCTGACAGCAGGGTATCCACCGTTAGATTCCAAAGAAGTGGGGAGAGAAAACCGCCTTGTGGGGTCCCGCGCCTTGCATATCTTGTTAAAGATACCTCCCCCATATCCGAATAAATAGCTCTACTGCCTAACAGGCTAACCTAATATTCGCGGCTTGCGTTTTGGTATGCATGCCGTCGAATTTGTTTTTTTGCGTCACCCTAAATTGACTTGCATGCGTTTGCATTTGATTTCATTGAGCGAAACGTCAAATCAAAATGTCACGCAGAACAAAAATTGGAAATTGAGTTAGCTTCATACGCACGCCGTTCAATTTCGGTTGATCTCATACAAGTTGCATGTGCATGAGAAATTTTTGACAATAAATTGGCGGCGTGCGTGAATATTAGGTTAGCCTGTAAGACGCGATGAATAAACTCGGCCGTAGGGTGATCCTGCTCAAGGCGAGTTAGGGCTTGAAGAACCGCCCCCGGGAGAACATTATTGAAGGCATAAACTCCTTAAAAGCGAGGGCCTTTGCAGTGCAAAGCTGTATCCACAGATCTACCTCTCTAGTAGGCGTGTTGACATCGAGAGAGGTTAACGAGTCTAGAAGTATTTACAGAAGCTTGAGAAAGAAAGGAATAAGGCTTATCAGTCGAAAGTCGCTTGGTTTAATGTGGGAAGGTCTACCTCCCTTGGTAATAAACACAACTTTCGCCATGGTCCAGCGTTTGGATATGAAACTAAGTTTAAGACAAGCCTTTTAGATACGGTGACCATAAGTATGGATTGAAAATGCAGGACAATTTTTCAAATATATACCTACATAGTATACAAATAACTAAACAGTATATGTATATTTATAATTCTAAATTCTTAATCCATTTTAACTTTAAATATCAATCACGTTTTCTTCATCGGTATTAATCTTTTTTAAATGAATATTTATAAAAGTATTATTATAAATAATTACAATGCTTATACGAAAAGTGAACATCTTTAAAAGATAATTTTATTAGCAATCTTTGAGTCGTTCAACACGAAAACAATACCCATTTTTTTCAAAGAAGCGTTTTCGAAATATTTATTTGTCAAAAATCGACGTCACGAATCGACGAAACGATCTACAGTTACAAAGGTATTTGTGTGCCCTTCACAATAATATGTAATTTGCGCTTCATCTACATTTAGCCCGATTTTCATTATCTTATGCTCAAAATTTATTGTAATGATATATCTTTTTTATCGAATTTGAAAAAATAAAAAAATAATAATCAAATAAAACTGTATAGTTCATTTGAAATCCTTTGACGTCAAAATACAAAATGGGCGCCTGTAGCACTAATAATTTTCATTGAAATCAGCACAACTTATATATTTTGGTAAGATGCACATCAATACCTGTCGAATTGTAAGTCGCTCACGTTGATTGGGAGATTTATTCATGAGATATTGAAGAAAAGCTCCGAAAAGTACCAAAAAACACTTTTCTGAAAAAATCCATCCATGTCCGTAAATTATAAAATATCGAATAAAATGCGGGACAAACGCAGGACACTTGGAAAAACTACACAGGACCGACCTTTGAATAAGAATAGATTAAGACAAGTATCGAATATAAAGCGTCAGAAGCTGGCTGAAGTTGGGCACGGAAAATACCATCCATGCCTGGAAATTTGTAGGGATGGAAGGACCTTATGGTCCAGTTTACCCTCTTTACATCAGTAGGTTCCGCAGTACACCCTGGAAGGTGCGCGTTCATTAGGACTTCAAGCAATTCCTCACGAGATGACGTTCAGTCACCATTTGGTTTCTGAACATACATGGGGTTAGTTGGACTTTTCGCAAGCACCTTCCGCAGGCAATTGCCCTCCGACTGACCCTCTATATTATCACAGTAGTCCTTCCACGAGTCCTTTTGGGCTTTTCTGGTGGCACCTTTAAATTTCTTCAGGGCTACCTTGTATGCAGTCCAACAACCATCGCGCTTTGCCGCATTAAAGAGTTTCCCGCTTTCCTTCCTTAGAGAGGCGATTTCTTTGCTCCACATCGCGGAAGTACAAGTAGACAGGAAGCAGGGAAGGCCGAATTACAGGCTTCGGTAATGCAATCAACGGCTTCCTAAATTTGTTCCGATGAGCCGAAATCACCGAGAGAAGCAAGGTTTGCGAGAGAATGTTCCGCTTCATCAGGTGGTGACAGTGAGCTTAGCTTACTGAGAGAAGCACCATTGAGCAGATACTCCGAGGGTACCTTCCTAAACTTAGTCCAGTCAGTACGTCTTTTATTTCTGTAAGCGGGTGGGGCCGGAAGTTCAAAGGAGATTATAAATGAGAGATACATGTGATTAGAGAATGAATGGTCGTTCAGTATCCTCCTCTCTCTAATACTCTCAAAGAAAGAGCTAGACGTTGAGATAATATCTAATACCTTCTTCCTTTTTGTGGTAACAAAAGTCGGTTTATCACCAATATTACAGATGGCTAGATTATGTAATAGTATAAAATCAAGTAACAACTCACCCCTGGGGTTTATGACGGTAGATCCTCAAACCGTGTGATGCGCATTTGCATCGGCTCCGATAACTATGGGAAACTTCCTCGAGTTGGCCTCTTTCACCACATCCAGTAACGGAGCGGAGCGGCAGTCTAGGCGATCGTAGGCCTTGTAGGTACTGACCAGCCAGAGTGTCGTGGATTGGCTTTCCACAGAGATGCCAACCTTATCTTCATCGCTGAACTGTGTGTAAATTATACGAAATAAATTTTTTGATTAATATACATGCTCTGATCTTACCTGCCATAGGGGCCATCACTATGTGGTAAGCACCAGAGTTGAGTCCACAAACCCTGTGATTAACAGCGGAGGGCTCCTGGACAAAAACTAGCTCCCCTTTATCACTGAGGTAGAGGAACAGAGCTGCAGAAGCTGCTTTAGAGTGATGAAGGTTTATTTGTAGAACCTTCATCCACAGTAGCGTGGGCCGAAAATCCGCCTTTTTAGAATTTTGATTTGTAATAACAAAAATATGGTTCAATATGCTCTAAAAACAATCTGTGTGAAATATGACAATTTTTGGTCAATTTCTTAGGCTCGCCCAAGACCATAAAAGTTCAATATGGCCAAAAAATAAAAATTAATAAATAAATTAAGTAATACATTTTTTTACTAAAATTGCAATAATCTTACTTTAGAAGTCCTACATAATTAGGTATATGGACCTTTTTGTAGAGAATCGAAGTTAGCTAAGAAAAATTTTTTTTTAGTACTTGAACTTTGATGGACTTGGACGAGCCTAGGATATTGACCAAAAACTTTAACATTTAACACAGATATTTCTTAGAGCATAATGAACCATATTTTTGCTATTACCAATCAAAATTCTAAAAAAGCGGATTTTCGGCCGGGGCACCGAAATTGCGCATATGGAAACTGTGCATTTAGACATTATTTCGGCACCCTGAAATTGTGCATATGGAAACTGTGCATACGAAATAATGCATATGAAAAAAACCGAAATAATGCATACGAAAAAAACCGAAATAATGCATATATGCACAGTTTCGGT
>NW_016158231.1:117683-125201 GCF_001687245.7 Rhagoletis zephyria | reverse complement strand
TATGCTTTATTTCGGTTTTTGCCATATGCATTATTTCGGTTTTCAACCGAAACTGTGCATGTATGCACACCTTCGTCTTTCACATATGCATTATTTCGGTTTTCATCCGAAATTGTGCATGCATGCATTATTTCGGTTTTTGTTATATGCATTACGAAAGTGTGCATTTTTTTCATATGCATTATTTCGCTTTTAAAACGAAAGTATGCATATGCATAATTTCGGTATTTTCTCATGTGCATTATTTCCACGCTTATGCATTATGCCCCACGCTTTTCATTTTCAATGTCATTGTTTATAATGACTTTTGCTAAAATTTCAAATTCAAAAGTTATCAAAACAAATTCTGTGGGACTGAGAAATATTATTTTCTACTTTTTAGTCCATTTATAAAAGCGTTGTATATTAAAAAGCTTTTTTTATTTTATTTATTTTCTGCTTTTTAGTCTTGTCTGTACAAAATTTTGCAATAGATATTAAAATAATTCAACTTGCAGTGAAAAAGAACAGAAGACTATGCAAGCAAAATGTTGTTTGCTCACATTTAGTATAATGCCTACATATGTACATACATACATATAGCATCAATTAATATCATTTAAAGAACGATTTAAAGAAGAATGGACGACACTATTTCCGCTGTAGCGTATGTAGTGCATATGTTTAACTTCTTCTGGCAAGGCGACATCTATTTTTAGAGTTTTTCTAATTGTATGTCTTTGATATGATACCTATAACGAGGTTGATATCTAGACTAGGTTGATGTCTAGAATTTGCCATAAATACCTTTGCTGCATTAATAGTAGGTGCGTTCTTTTGCAACCGAGCTACAAACGAACACTCGAATGACGAAATACACGCAAAGCAACAACACAAACTCAGCTATTTATGCGAGCTCAGCCCGGTCGGTTAAAAAATACGCGACCTGAAGAATAACGTTGGTAAGTGAAAAAACTACTCTATTGTGAATTGTTAATGGGAAAGTGGAAGAAAATTTTTGCTTCCTTTTATATGTGACTTATATTTTAAAAGAGTATATATATTACGCAAATACCTCGCATAATTACTCATTTAAATTGGTTTTTGTATCTAAATCCCGTTAAACTAATTACAATTTCTTGCCAGCTACCAACAGGGTTGCTTAAGTAGCTAAAATAAAATTTTACCCGAGTTGAGCGTTCTTTTGTCGCTCGCTTAGAAAAAAATGCAGCTAGTATAAATGGTGGTCTGGACATACAACATTCAAAGCGGTCTGGACATACAACATTGCAAGTTGATAAAAGCGTTGTAAAATAATATATCTCAGTCCCATAGAATTTGTTTTGATAACTTTTGATTTTGAAATTTTAGCAAAAGTCATTATAAACAATTTATGAGATTGAAAATGAAAAACGTGGAGCGCATGCAATACAAAGCATTAGATTTAATTGACAATATTCAAACTACATACATAACATAGACCTAAAATATCTACAGCGAAAGTACAAATTCGAGATCGATTTTAAGGGGTCGTTATTAATATACCCACATACATACATATATTACTCTTCAATTTCAAATCAGGCCTATTACATGCATGTTTATAATGAATTTTGCTAAAGTTTCAAAATCAAAAGTTATCAAAACAAGTTCTATGGGACTGAGAAATATTATTTTCTAATTTTAGTCCATTTATAAAAGCGTGGTACATTAAAAAGTTTTTTTTTTAAATTTATTTTATTCTTTTTAGTCTTGTCTGTATAAAATTTTGCAATAGATACTAAAATAATTCAACTAGCAGTGAGAAGAGAACAGAAGACTATGCAAGCCAAATGTTGTTTGCTCACATTTAGTATATGCCTACATATGTACATACATACATATAGCAGCAATTAATTTCATTTAAAGAAATGGCGTGTTGTCCATTTCCGCTGTAGCGTATGTAGTGCATATTTTTAACTTCTTCTGGCGAGGCGACATCTATCTCTAGATTTTTTCTATTTGTATGTCTTTGATATGATATCTACGACGAGGTTGAAATCTAGACTAGGTTTGCCATAAATTTCTTTTGCTATATTTATAGTATATGGTGGTCTGGACATACAATATTGCAAGTTGATAAAAGCGTTGTAATAATAATAAAAACACGAATGAAGGTATCGCTAGCTTAGAGTGAAAAGTTTCTAAGTCTACTTTTCATGAAAATTCATATTTTGATATAGGACGCTAGAAAAGTTTAAAATGCAGTATTTTGAAAAGGATAAAGGTACTTGATTTATTTATTCTTGTTTATATTCAATGAAAGAAAAATTTGCTAAGTCCAAAAGAAGCACTGAAAATCTGATAAGGCCAATATAGTACGAAATCTTTTAATATAGATCGAACCTCTCTGATTCGTACTCTCCTGTAAAATTTTTAAAATGGAACTTAGCAACACTCTAAGATAGCGATATATTCAATAGAGTATGAGTAAACTACACAAAAAAGTGGAGGATATGCCGAAATAAGCAAAACATTTGATAATTATGGAAAACTATAGTGATGATGAAGATGTTGATAGCGATGTCAATGACGCAAGCGAAGATGATGATTGTTTTAATTAAAGGTTATATTTTTTAACTAACCTTAACAAAAACGAAAATTTTTACAAGAGATACAGATTAAAACATAAAAACTCGTTAGATGTGACTAACATAGTAGGCATACGGGCGGTGTTTTACTATATATACACGACTCGATGGCATATATAGTACAATAATTTTAATTTTAAAAATTAAAAAGATATTTCCGCAATATCAATTTGGACTGCTCTACCACTCAACTAGCTCGAGTGGTGCAGATTTCATTGCATACCTAGACGAAATCTTAAATAATAATTGTTTAACACATGATAATATAGTCTTTATTGGTGATCTATACATATAATAAAATTGTAACAGGTCGATGTCTGTACATTATAGATATTAAAGAAATAAAATTATATTTAATATATTTTTTATTTTTATTTTTTTTTATTTTTGTTTTATATTTATATAGTGAAATAAAATTATAGTTAAAAAACTAGAAACACGATTTTATTACAACAAGAACTAAAAAGTATAGAATAATTTATAGATATAGCGATTCCGTTTAAGAAGGATAGCAAGTTCCCTAACTTGATTTAATTTAACTTTTTTAAATTAGCTAAAAATAGTATTAAAGTGATTGGCCCGTAGTCATAGTCAAAATAAAGTCCACTGTAAAGTTAGTTGCAGCTTTTAGATATTATTTTCAATGGGATATCTGTAAAAAGAACTGCAAATACTGCAACATGGCTGTCAAGAGAAAGTGGTTTACAAAGGATTACATCTGAAAATATTTTTGTGGAAGGTTCCCACCTATTTGAAAACTTTAATTTAATTTAATTGATAGCATAAATTAAATATTGCAATATTGGCATCAAACTAAAGAGGCTAAGAAATTTTAATGCCGAAAATACTTTTAGGAGATTTGCCAACTGCTTGAAAATTTTTTTTTTATTTAAATTTGTAAAATAAATGAAATATTACAATACGGACATTAAACTAAAGATGATAAGAAAGCTTACTTTTGAAAATATTTTTTAAAGCGGGTTGCCACTTATTTGAAAACTTTAATTCAGTTAAATTTATAAGATAACCTAAATGTTACCATATGGGTATCAAACGAGAGTATTTGAGAATAATAAAATTGCAACAGGGCGATATCTGTACATAATAGATGTTAAAGAAAAATTAATAGGGGGTTTATTAGATCAACAGAATCCAAATTTAAATTTTTTATAATTTTGTTCTGTTTGTCTGTATGTTTGTAAGCGTATCACGCAAAAACTAATGTAAGGAATTATATAAATGCAGTTTTCTCCGATGTAAATATTGCTGGAGCTCTAGCTGAATATATAGAATCTATTTTTTTTTGTTTTAGTTTATCGTTGATTCCTAGGTATTTGAATGCATTAACTTTTTTCAGTGCGTCGTTGTTTATATTTAGAGTTAACAACGGACTGTTTTCAAAATTTCGCCTTGATATAACTAGGGACACGATATCGAACCGAAAGTATCGATATGGTACTCATTTAAAGTATCGCTTTAAAAATATCGGGTACCCATTAATATCGGAATAAAAAGACTCGATATTCCAAATATCGATACCAAAAGCCAAAAAATTTATCTGAATATAGGTCTCGCATATAGGCCGCTGGGGTGTAGTGGTTAGAAGTGCGCAAACCTTGAAAAGGAAGAACAGCTTCCCATAAAATATAATCGCCGTTCAGAGTCGACATAAAACTGTAGGCACCCCCTTTGTGCCACAACATTAAGGCTCACGCGACAAATCGGAGGAGAAGTTCGGCCAAACACTAACATATTGTGTAAGCGCCGGACTTTATTATTATTACAACACGTAGAGATTGAGGTGTTGACTTAAACGCCGAAGCCGCGGGTTCAAATCCCACCACATGCAATCCTAACCATAGTACCAATTTCTGCACTTTAAAGCCCAATTTATATCAGGAAGAATTGTTACAGGCCAACCTTATATGCGTGCGTAAAAAGCTAAGGCTATCTGCACACTTGTCGTCCAATCATAGTTGCGTTATCGTCTCGCCCCGAAATTTTGGGCCGAGCACATGCATTTCAAAGGAGATCTGCACACTTGTCGTTATTGGCTAGTTATCGGCAAATCGTAGAAGATGCTGAAACGGACAAGTACGGCACTGTCGTTTGCTAATCGTTGTGCACGCAATGTTTGTTTACATTTTATGGGGAAAAATTAGTGAAAAAGTTAATATTTGCATTAAAATTGCATAAAAATTAGTGTCTTTGGCATAAAATCTGTCGAAATTATTAAAAAGTGCATAATTGCAATAAAATTCAATAAATGTGAGCGTTTTAGCTATAAAACATGTCGAGATTGTAAAAAGTCTCTGTGTGCATGCACGAAATACATTTCAGGAAAAGAAAAGAAGAGATATTACTGAAAAATTACGTCTAGAATTGTTGCTGCACAGTCCATATTTTAAAAATTGCAGGTTTTTGTAAATACTTCGCGAAAATATCAACCAGAAAAACAGAAAATACGAGCTCCAAGTCAATTTTTAGACGCCAAATGAATTGAAATATCACGAGCGTGCGAAAATGTAGTCGTCATGTAATCGTTGCATCGTGATTGTGACGATGAAGTAACTATGATTCGACGGCCAATGTGCAGAAAGCCTAACTCAAATTCCAAGAATTGTCTTGCGTGCCATTTCGATTTGACGTTTATGCTCAATAGGCATTCTGGCGCGACTATGAATTCAAATTTTTCCCGGCAAACTTCTGTAAATTTGACAGAAATGCAACTCTGAGAAATCACGCGCGCAAATTGATTTGGGCTTATCAAATGAGAAAAATTTGCGTGCGTGCGTAGAAAAACTCTCGCCTGTAATATTAGGTTGAGCTGTGAATACCATTATCCTTCACTGAGAAAAAAAACGCGTTGTAAGAATAAAAATTACCGTTTAAAAATGTTCGTATTTAAATCAAGTGAAAAGTCTTAACAACATGGATTGTTCCATTATANTGAAACGGACAAGTACGGCACTGTCGTTTGCTAATCGTTGTGCACGCAATGTTTGTTTACATTTTATGGGGAAAAATTAGTGAAAAAGTTAATATTTGCATTAAAATTGCATAAAAATTAGTGTCTTTGGCATAAAATCTGTCGAAATTATTAAAAAGTGCATAATTGCAATAAAATTCAATAAATGTGAGCGTTTTAGCTATAAAACATGTCGAGATTGTAAAAAGTCTCTGTGTGCATGCACGAAATACATTTCAGGAAAAGAAAAGAAGAGATATTACTGAAAAATTACGTCTAGAATTGTTGCTGCACAGTCCATATTTTAAAAATTGCAGGTTTTTGTAAATACTTCGCGAAAATATCAACCAGAAAAACAGAAAATACGAGCTCCAAGTCAATTTTTAGACGCCAAATGAATTGAAATATCACGAGCGTGCGAAAATGTAGTCGTCATGTAATCGTTGCATCGTGATTGTGACGATGAAGTAACTATGATTCGACGGCCAATGTGCAGAAAGCCTAACTCAAATTCCAAGAATTGTCTTGCGTGCCATTTCGATTTGACGTTTATGCTCAATAGGCATTCTGGCGCGACTATGAATTCAAATTTTTCCCGGCAAACTTCTGTAAATTTGACAGAAATGCAACTCTGAGAAATCACGCGCGCAAATTGATTTGGGCTTATCAAATGAGAAAAATTTGCGTGCGTGCGTAGAAAAACTCTCGCCTGTAATATTAGGTTGAGCTGTGAATACCATTATCCTTCACTGAGAAAAAAAACGCGTTGTAAGAATAAAAATTACCGTTTAAAAATGTTCGTATTTAAATCAAGTGAAAAGTCTTAACAACATGGATTGTTCCATTATACATACACTACGTACATATAATGGAAATATTCAATTCAAGTACGCCCGTATTAAAATGAAGCATTTTTCACTACACGGATGGCGTTTTGCACGTCTCGAATGCTTTTTACCTCCCTTTTATTAGCTCGGGATGTAACTACGTAATATTGGTACGCCTAAAAGATGCAGCGATTTCTATTCTCAAGCTACATACCTGATGACAGTACGAATGGAAATTATAATAACGAGGTTTTAGTTTATCAAACTATAATTTTATTCATATACTAGCCAATGCCCGCTTACTTCGCGGCGCCAAATAAGAGCTTTTGCGTTGGCCAATGCAAAAGAGCGTTTAAAAACAAAATTAGTCTGTAAAGTCAAAATTTTTGATTTAAGTTGAAACCACTAAGGCGCAGTATCCTCCTCACACATAGGCCAATAATAGTAACGCTGTGATACCATATGGAATACCAATCCCTTTCGGTGTCATGAGCTTTACCGATGGTCTTATTTCCACCTGTGAAATCTCTGCATGCATAATCTTTTTGTATGATCTTGCAACTACAACATTGGTGCGATGCGTATGCCAATAAAAGTTCTTATAGGGAAAATCANGCGATGCGTTTGCCAACAAAAACTCTTATAGGGAAACTCAAGAGCACAGAAGTGCGTTTTCTGTTATAGGAGGGCCAAGAATCCTCGCTGTCCCACAGGATGAAAAGTTTTCCGGTACATTGCTAAATGAGTCGTGTGATCTCTTAAGTATCTTTCAAATGAAGCANTGTGAAATCTCTGCCAAGCGTGCGTAATATTCTTCTATGATCTTGCAACTTCAATATTGGTGCGATGCGTTTGCCAACAAAAACTCTTATAGGGAAACTCAAGAGCACAGAAGTGCGTTTTCTGTTATAGGAGGGCCAAGAATCCTCGCTGTCCCACAGGATGAAAAGTTTTCCGGTACGTTGCTAAATGAGTCGTGTGATCTCTTAAATATCTTTCAAATGAAGCATTTTATACCTACGGTGATCTTTCCTTGTTAATTCACCACTTTTACAATTCATGGTAAAATTTATGAACTGATTTCTGGGTAGATGCAAGACCGCATGATCGTGCA
>NW_016158231.1:117343-117559 GCF_001687245.7 Rhagoletis zephyria | reverse complement strand
CAAAAGAATTTTCCATCGTACAGGTACATAGCTCACATTTAAAATTTGAACGAAATCGGTTAATAAATACGATTTTTATAAATAATTCTACTCCAGTACCACCTAGCGAGTTTTCTAGTAGCATGTAATTGGACCACTTGTGAGATAACCTCCGACAATCTGACGGAACTCTATTCAGTGTTTTTTGAGTTTATTCCGAACAACGAAAACGGCTAT